>NC_138972.1:146275000-146445000 GCF_055761805.1 Camellia sinensis | reverse complement strand
ATTTGTATGATTTAAATTGTTGATCTTACAAAGTTTGTTGAGTAAATTATCTGTATAGAAAACTAAATTAATTTGACATCCATCACATTTGTCTTGGTAAATAAAAAATAATATTTACTTTGTTTGGTGTTCATTTTCAAAATTTATATTTAGAAAATTTTACCTTTTCATTTTTTATATATATATTTTTGTTTTCACAGAATTTTTTAATATTTTTAATATTTTTTTAATTTTTAAATACACTTAATATAAATACACTTAAAAAGTATAATATTTGTGATTTTTTTTTATTAAATACCAAAAATATAAAAAAATATGAAAATTCAATACATTTTTCGTATTTTACATCTAAGTAAGGTGCATCTAAAAAAGAAAAAAATATGAAAATTCAATATATTTTACTATTTATTACATCTAAGTAAGATGCATTTAAAAAAGTAAAAAAATTGTTTAAAATTTTAAAAATATTCATTAAAAACCAAAAAATAAGAAAAACAAAAAATTTAATTTC
Source organism: Camellia sinensis (assembly GCF_055761805.1). NCBI lineage: Eukaryota > Viridiplantae > Streptophyta > Magnoliopsida > Ericales > Theaceae > Camellia > Camellia sinensis. The sequence goes on along the minus strand of NC_138972.1, from coordinate 146,444,489 downwards.
CAAAAAACTGAAACCAAACACACTGATTGTGATTTTGAAAATTTATCATTTATTTTTTTAAAAAAAGATAAATGTATTTCAATTATGTAGTTTTGAATATCTAATCAATTCTAGTTTTTACATAGATAATTTATTCAACAAGTCTTATAAAATAAATGATTTTGATAATAAAAATAATTGGAAATGAGTTTAGTTACCTATTTTTGCTCAACAATCTTTCAATTTTCTCATGCCAAGTAAAATGACCTATCAACATGCAGATATCTATTTTATTTTTATTTTTATTTTTATGTTAGGTTTTTTAGCGATGCCATCTATACTTAAACAAAAACGAACAAATATATTTTTGTTGATATAGAGCTTTTGTAGCATTGCAAATTGTAATGCCAACAATACATGACAGCCTAATTATCAAACCACATGATCACCAACCCACAGTTCTCTCAACATATACAATGCCAACTATGTACACATGAGGCTAAAACAACCACACTACATGATCACCAACCCCTTTTATCCTCTCAACATCTTTGTCTATAATTGCCAAAAACATGCCACATTTTGCTAACACAATTTGTCTATTTTCTCTTTAAAACTCTACTTGTATTTTTTAATTTCCTTCTCATTTTAAGGGTGTTTTTGCTTTGTTCCAAAAGTTTTGTTTCCATTTTTGATGGCTTCTAGAAACACTTTCATAATTGTTTTGTTCATTGTTTGCTCTTTGCCAAGCATAATCTATGTATCAGAAGGGGCTCGACATATTTCCAACACTTTTTTACCTGTCATCCCTGTTGTGCCGACGTTCATGATACTAAATACCACTGAGCCTCCGCAATCAACAACTATTGATTTTCCGATGATGGCGCTACTCTCTGGCATGCCTACCGCAATTCCATGGCCTACGAAAAAATGTTGGGAGCACCTTCACCTTGTTTTGCAAGTTTCTTATTTCTGATGAGAGAGTGGATTTTCTATCTTTTCTGTCATGAACACTATCATACGATCAAAACCAGATGGTAAAGACGAGATTTGAGACACAAAATATGAGAGAAATAAGATAAGGGATCTAGTTTGTTTGTCCAACTACTTCAAACATTTATTGGTGTTCTTCTTTATTCAATTTCCTCCTTATAAATTCACCAGATTTTGTTTTGTTTTTGTTTTATTTTTAAAAAGGTTTATTTATTTTATGAAATTATAAATATTACATTTATTAATGTAATAAATGTTATTTTTCCCTTTCATTTTGTTTTCTTTATGACAAACCATCTTTTCACATTTTTTTATTACAATGTCATATTTAGACCCACAAAAAAACTTCCCTTAATTTTGAATATATTTGTGTTTGTTATATGTCATCTGGCATCAGATGTTGAAATGCGTTGGTGTATGAGAATTTGAATGATGTGAATATATTCACCATTGTGCATTAGAATTTTAAGTGCAGTAGATGTGTTTGATTGAATTTTCAGAATTTATTTATTTATTTGATAAAAATTTAATATACTTCACTAAAAGTAAAAAATTTAAAAAAGGGGAATTTTTTTTCTTCTTCTAATACTTGCCAAATAAAACCTAAACCAAACATTTGATAATTTTATTGTTTATAAAATAAAATTATTGATAACGTCTCATTCATTATGGGGATTAACAATTTAGTGGTTGTTTGTAATTTTTTTTTAAAAAAAATTAATGATAAAATTTATAAATTTTAATAATTAAAATTATTAATTTTTTCACGAATCAATAATTATTGTTGAGAAATCACACATTGATAGATAATTTTGTTAGAAATATGGTTCTGGAAAAATATGGAAAAACAGATTTTTTCCTCAAGTTTGGTCTAATTTTTAGGTGAGACCCATGCGTCAAAGTTGGCGGGTCTAAGTGGTAACGCGTTCTATGCCGCGTTGTGATTCACATGGTATATTTGGTTGCTCAAAACCATTATCGGGTGAATGAGAAATTGAAGCCAAAGTGAGCTCCATGGAAATAGAGTTTTTGGTGAAAATTCCTTAAGGTTTGATAAATGCTTGTCCTACATTGATTTGGTGGGAAACTTTGAATGGGTTTATAAGGCTTGGAGTTGGAACTTGGGGCAGGCCTTAGGGGCACCCAAGTTTTGTAGAGAGGGAGGTTATGGGCTAGACCTATTGGACCCAAAAATTACTGCGGATGGACTAGGCTAGGCTTGGGCGTAGGTGAGTGGTGTAAGGTTAGGTTGGGCTTGTCTAACCTAATACTTATCTTTTTGGACAAAAAACATTAGAATTTTTTTTTTCTAAAATTAAATTCTAATTTTTTGAATTTGAATTTCAGAAATTAAATTCAAAATTGGGTTCGATTTTTTTCCACTCGAATAGAATTGAATCTGTTTAAATTTCAAAAAACCCAGTTGAAATTCTGTATAGGTTGTTATCTGTTCAAATTCAAATTTGAACCCAAACAGTACCAATTCAAACCCAACAGGTTTAGTACCTGTTCAAACAGGTATGCTACCTGTTCAATTCAAAATAAAAGGATGCTACTACATCTATAAATAGACTAGCCCTCATTTGATGTTTTCATTCAATTTTTCCATCCAAATAATTCTGCAACTATTCTCTACATATTGTTGCATTTGTGAGAAAGAGTGTAAACACTTAATGTGTTCGTTGTGCGAATAAATTGTAGTGTTGCATTTATTTGTTGATTGATCATTTTATCTTGGGAGATAGACGTCCATATTCTGAAAGCACCGTGGAGAGGACGAATCTGTCTTAAAGACACATTGTCAAACACTAGACTTGATCAAAATATTGTTCAAGAATTTAATCAAGTAAGTTATTTATTTATTTTCTATTTTTTTATTATTATTTATATCAGATTTTGTTTTTATTTTTGTAACAAAATAAAATCTATTTTTATTTATTTAATTTTATTTCTAGTTTGATTTTTGTAATCAAACATTCTCTCTCTTTTCCTATTTTTCTTTCGTATTCTGTTTGTTGTTTAGTACCCAAACATAATTTATTTATTTAAATACAGTGAAGACTGTCTAACAATCTTAAGATAGATCATTTTTTGGTGCCTTCATTGTATTTAATTTTCTGTGTTTTCACAAAGTGATATTTTGGTTGGAAAACAAATAGTAGTAATATACTGTATATTTTCTTTGACAACTAGTAGTGATATACTGGTGTCATTAACAATTGCAGAATATTAATTTGTGTTACAGAAAATTATTGTGGTATTTTATTTTTCTACTTTTAGTAACAAGGAAAATAAAATTATTTTGTGTTATAGTTTATTTTCTGGTTTTAGTAACTAGAAAATTAATTTGTGCGTTGGTTTTTACTGATTTTTGTGATCAGATATTATGGCTACTGTAATTGAAACTGCAACTGGAAGTGGTACTCCAATTGTAACACCAACTCCGATCCTTATCCAGAACTATGTTCAAGTTTCAATAAATCATGGAGAAAAACGGAAAAAATTTAATGGTACTGAGTTTAAGAGATGGTAGTAGAAAATGTTGTTTTATCTTACAACTCTAAATTTTGTCCGATTTCTCGGTGAAGAGGCTCCAGTACTGAGAGAGGATGAAAGTGATCGGCAAGTTGTTGCCGTTGTAGATGCTTGGAAGCATTCTAATTTACTGTGTAGAAACTACATCCTAAATGGCCTTGACAACATGCTGTATAATGTTTACAGCCCTCTGAAGTCAGCAAAAGAATTGTGAGATTCTTTGGAGAAAAAAATACAAGAAAGAGGATCCCGGCACAAAGAAATTTGTTGTCGGTAAATTTCTGGACTTCGTTATGGTAGACTCCCAAACTGTAATTTCTCAAGTTCAAAATTTTCAAATAATTTTACATGATATTCATTTTGAAGGTATGTCTCTTAGCGAGTCTTTCCAAGTCGCTGCTTTAGTGAAAAAGTTACCACCGGCTTGGAAAGATTTCAAAAATTATTTAAAACATAAACGTAAGGAGATGACCATGGATGAATTAATTGTAAGGTTGAAAATTGAGGAAGATAACCGAAAGGCTGAAAAGAGGAATGAGAAAAATCCCATTGAGTCCAAGGCTAACGTGGTTGAATAAGTTCATAAACCAGATAATAAAAAGAAGAAGTTTATTGGAGATGATCCTAAACAAGGCGACAACAATGGCAACAAGAAGTTCAAAGGAAAATACTATAACTGTGGCAAGACTGAACATCAAGCTTCTGAATGTTGCCGCCCTAAAAAGGATCGCGGAAGTACAAGCAAGAAGACCACCAATCAGGCCAATGTGACAGAATTAGATTACATATCTGACGGGGTAACTGACATCAACCTCTTTGCAGTGGTGTCTGAGGCTAATTTGGTTGGAAATCCTAAGGAATAATGGGTTGACACTAGAGCAACTAGTCATATTTGTGCAGACAAGAAGATGTTCACTACCTACAATGAGACTGCAAATGGTGAACAACTTTTTATGAGAAATTCTTCTTCTTCTACTTCTATTATGGCTGGACAAGGAAATGTGATCTTAAAGATGACATCAGGGAAGGAACTGACCCTCAACAACGTACTGCATGTACCGGACATCCGGAAGAATTTAGTTTCTGGTTCTTTGTTAAATAAAAATGGTTTTAGGCTTATTTTTGAGTCTGATAAATTTGTATTAACAAAGAGTGGTATGTATGTTGGAAAAGGATATATGAGTGATGGTCTCTTCAAATTGACTGTAGTGACGGTTGTAGCAAAAGTTGCTATTAATAAGAATAACACATCTTTTGCTTATATTCTTGAGTCGAATTTATGGCATGGTAGATTAGGACATGTGAATTTTGATGCTTTGCGTAGATTAATTGGTTTGAATTATATACCAAAGTTTGAAATTGATCCTAATCACAAATGTAAGATTTGTGTAGAAGCAAAACTAACTAAGGCTCCATTTAAATCGGTTGAAAGAAAAACCGAACCTCTAGAATTAATTCATACAGATGTATGTGATCTTAAATTTGTTCAAACTAGAGGAGGCAAAAAGTATTTCATAACATTTATTGATGATTGCACAAGATATTGTTATGTTTATTTACTTAGAAGTAAATATGAAGCCTTAGAAATGTTTAAACTCTACAAAACAGAAGTTGAAAATCAACTTAGAAAAACCATTAAAATGGTTAGAAGTGATAGGGGTGGTGAATATGATGCACCATTAAATGAATTTTGTGCACAACATGACATTGTTTATCAAACTGCAGCACCTTATTCTCCATAGCAAAATGAAATTTAACCCTTAAAGAAATGATGAATGCCATGTTACTAAGTTCAGGCTTACTGCAGAACTTGTGGGGGGAAGCAATATTGTCTGCTAATTATGTTCTTAACAGAATACTCCATAAGAAAACTAACAACACTCCTTATGATTTGTGGAAAGGTCGACCACTTTCCTACAAATACGTAAAAGTGTGGGGGTGTTTGGCAAAAGTTGAAGTTCCTGTTTCGAAAAAGACTAAGATAGGACCAAAAACAGTGGATTGTGTGTTTATTGGTTATGCTCAGAATAGTAGTGCATATTGATTTCTGACTTATAAATCAAAAATACCTAATATAAATGTGAACACTATTATAGAGTCAAGGAATGTTGTGTTTTTTGAACATGTCTTTTCTTACAAGAAAGGACAGGAATTATGTTTACAGAAAAGAACTTATGATTGTACACAAAGTCAAGAGACTAATGACAATCAAACAGAAGAGACTAGTAATGGTCTCGACCAATAGGATTTAACTAATGATGAACCAAGACGAAGTAAGAGAGCAAGAACATCAAAATCCTTTGGTCTAGATTTTCTGACATACCTGTTAGAAAATGAACCTCAAAGCTTTAAGGAAGCAATGACAGGTCTTGAAGCACCTTTGTGGAAAGAGGCTGTTAATAATGAAATTGAATCCATTATGCAAAATCATATTTAGGAATTGGTGGATCTTCCACTTGGATCTAAACCTCTTGGATATAAATGGATATTCAAGAGGAAAATGAAAGCAGATGGTTCAATAGACAAGTATAAAGCAAGACTTGTAGTACAATGTTATAGACAAAAGGAAGGTTTGGACTATTTTGACACATATTCCCTTGTGACAAGAATAACATCTATTCGCATGCTTATTGCTATAGCAGCGTTGATTAATTTAGAAATACATCAAATGGGTGTTAAGATAGCTTTCTTAAACGATGATCTAAATGAAGAGATCTATATGGAGCAACCCGAAGGATTTGTAATGCTGGGGCAAGAAAAGAAAGTTTGTCGGCTTGTAAAATCCCTTTATCAATTAAAACAAGCACCTAAGCAATGGCATGAAAAATTTGATCATGCTATACTTACTAATGGGTTTAAGATAAACGAATGTGACAAGTGCGTCTATGTTAAAAATACTGACTAAGGATATGTCATTGTTTGTCTTTATGTGGATGACATGCTTATCATTGGAAGCAGTCAGAATATGATCAAATCAACTAAGCAAATGTTGAATACAAGATTTGATATGAAAGATATGGGGGTCTCAGATGTTATATTAGGAATGAAAATTACTAAAATATCTGACGGATATGCATTATCTCAATCACATTATATTGAGAAAATTCTTGGTAAATTTATCAAGAATGATATGAATGTAGCTAGAACACCTGTAGACATCAGTCTTTATTTATTAAAAAATAAGGTGATGCGGTGTCTCAGTTAAAATACTCCCAGATCATTGGAAGTCTAATGTACCTAATGAATTGTACTCGTCTTGACATAGCTTATGCAGTCAGTACATTGAGTAGGTACACTAGTAATCCCAGAGAAGACCATTAGAAAGCGATCATTCAGGTTCTTAGATATCTAAGATTTACCCGTGATCGTGTTTTGAACTTTACTCGATATCCAGCAGTACTCGAAGGTTATTGTGATGCCAATTGGATATCGGATACTAAAGATTCAAAATCTACTAGTGGATATGTATTTACTCTGGGAGGCGCTGCTGTTTCTTGGAAATCCACGAAACAAACATGCATTGCACGATCTACAATGGAATCCGAGTTCATTGCTTTATAGACAAAGCAGGAGAAGAAGCAGAATAGCTTCTTCATTTCTTAGAAGACATTCCAATGTGGCAAAACCTGTGCTAGCTATTTACATTCATTGTGATAGTCAATCTGCGATAGGCAGGGCACAGAATCATATATATAATGGTAAGTCACGACATATTCGTCGTCGACATAATACCGTAAGGTAAGTGCTCTCAAATGGAATAATTTCAATAGATTACATAAAATCTAAAGAGAATATTGCGGATCCGTTAATAAAAGGTTTGACAAAAGAGCAAGTGCATAGTTCATCGAAGGGGATGGGATTAAAGCCTATTACTTAAGAGTCATCATAATGGTAACCCTACTTATATGACTGGAGATCCCAAGAACCAAGGCCTCGTTTGGGAACAGGCTAATTTAGTAACTTTTTGGCTACTTGGCTAAAATATGAACTAAAAAAAACTAGTATGTTTGGGATGAATTTTTGGCTAATTTAGTAACTTTTTGGCTTTTTGGCTAAAAGGGAGGGTTCCCAAACGAGGCCTAAGTTCAAAGGGACAACTAAGATATGTGTGGCTCGCTAGAAATCAAAAAGGGATTAAAATTCCTTACCCATTCCTATGGTGAGAGTGATATCTACAACATGTGTTGTATGTAGGGGTTTAAGGATAAGCTTAGCTTTTAATGATTACTTATATTTTGATTTAGACATAAAATCAAGACGAGTATAAGGAGATACTCACAATAAGAATCACCTATATGAGCATCAAATTGGCACCGGTTCTATGAGAATGAAGAGGCTAAATTCTCTAGAAGCACTCATGAACAACCAGGAGCGTTTAAGGCCAAAATTGTAAGGCCTCGGTATCCCACATTGGGAATGGAGGGGGAGTTCCTGGGCTATAAAAGTAAAAACCTAGACCCTTATATAGCATCGAGGCCTTTTCCCAGGTGGTGAAATCCCTATTAGAACTCCCCAGTTAAGCGTGCTTAGGCTGGAGTAGTTCTAGGATGGGTGACCCACTAGGAAGAACAAATCTGTGCAGGCGTGGCCCAAAGCGGACAATATCGATGATATGTGAAGGGTTGGGGCGTTATAAATGGTATCAGAGCCGACTCTTCGGAGTACCGAGTGTGGACCCTTGGCGTCTCTCGGTGCATGTGGGCGGGCTTGCGAGCTGGCAGACTACTGCATGGGGACGTGCAGCCTTATGAGGGGGGATTGTAAGGCCCCGGTGTCCCACATCGGGAATGAAGGGGGAGTTCCTGGCTATAAAAGTAAAAACTTAGACCCTTACATAGCATCAAGGCCTTTTCCCAGGTGGTGAAATCCCTATTAGAACTCCCCAGTTAAGCGTGCTTAGGCTGGAGTAGTTCTAGGATGGGTGACCCACTGGAAAGAACAAATCCGTGTAGGCGTGGCTCAAAGCGGATAATATCGATGATATGTGAAGGGTTGGGGCGTTACAAAAATGAACACAAATTATGAGAACCACGATGTGTCAGAAGATATTTTGTGTGAAATATGTTGTCTTGGCTTACAAAAATGGCTGAACAATTCAAGGCATCGCGTCCATTGATTAGCTAGTAAGTCCAATAGGTTATCATTAGGGAAGGTTCAAGGCCGAAAACTACCTATCCTGATGCAAGATATTTTCGATTTATACTCTTTCGACAAATTCTGCATATTGTTGCATTTCCGTTGTTATCAAATTCCATTCATGTGGGGGATTGTTAGAAATATGGTTTTGGAAAAATCTGGAAAAATAGATTTTTTCCTTAACTTTGGTCTAATTTTTAAGTGGGACCCATGTGCTAAAGTTGGCGGGTCTAAGTGGTAACGCATTCTATGCCTCGTTGTGATTCACGTGGTATATTTGGTTGCTCAAAACCATTATCAGGTGAATAGGAAATTGAAGCCAAAGTGAGCTCCATAGAAATTGAGTTTTTAGTGAAAATTCCTTAAGGTTTGATAAATGGCTTGTCCCACATTGATTTGGTGGGAAACTTTGAATGGATTTATAAGGCTTGGAGTTAGAACTTGGGGTAGGCCATGAGGGGCACCCAAGTTTTGTAGAGAGGGAGGTTATGGGCAAAATGGGCTAGACCTATTGGATCCAAAAATTACCACACGCGCGCGCCGTCCGTCTGTCCGGTCGGGCGGGCTGGGCTTGGGCTGGGGCTTGGGCTTGGGCGTGGGTGCGTGGTGTGAGATTGTGTTGGGCTTGTTTGGTCCAATACCTATCTTTTTGGGCAAAAAACATTTGAATTTTTTTTTTCTAAAATTAAATTCTAATTTTTTGAATTTGAATTTCGAAAATTAAATTCAAAATTGGGTCCGATTTTTTTCCACCCGAACAGAATTGAATCTGTTTAAATTTCAAAAAACCCGGTTGGAATTCTGTACAGGTTGTTTTCTGTTCAAATTCAAATTTGAACCCCAATAGTACCAATTCAAACCCAACAGGTTCAGTACCTGTTCAAACAGGTATGCTACCTGTTCAATTCAAAATAAAAGGGTGCCACTACATCTATAAATAGACTAGCCCTCATTTGATGTTTTCATTCAATTTTTTCGTCCAAATAATTTTGCAACTATTCTCTACATATTGTTGCATTATTTTCTTGTGAGAAAGAGTGTAAACACTTAGTGTGTTCGTTGTGCAAATAAATTATAGTGCTGCATTTATTCGTTGATTGATCATTTTATTCTGGGAGATAGACGCCCATATTCTGAAAGCACCGTGGAGAGGACGAATCTGTCTTAAAGACACAGTGTCAAACACTGGACTTGATCAGAATATTGTTCAAGAATTTAATCAAATAAGTTGTTTATTTATTTTCTGTTTTTTTATTATTATTTATATCAGATTTTGATTTTGTTTTTGTAACAAAATAAAATCTTTTTTTATTTATTTAATTTTTTTTTCTAGTTCGATTTTTGTAATTAAACATTCTCTCTCCTTTCTTATTTTTCTTTTGTATTCTGTTTGTTATTTAGTACACAAACATAATTTATTTATTTAAATACAGTTAAGATTGTCTAACAAATTTTTCCTATAATATGGATATCACGTGCACTCTATATCTATTTATCTATATTATTATATATGTTAACACTGGATTTGTGTTCAAACCTTCTCATGTCGCATGACAAATTTTGGTATATTTTTATAAAAAATTATTGGGTTAATTACATTTTACCCCATTGTGACTTAGGCTGATAACACATTATTTTCTTGTAATTTAAAAATGTACACTTAACCCTCTTGTAGTTTGGAGTGCAATGTAAAAGTAACAGACTCGGTTAAAACTAACAGTGCGTGCCTAAAACCTACTGAACTGAGTTGGTGGAACAAGAATGAATTGAGCAAATGACAATTATGCCCTTTTCTTCTTTTATTTCTTCTTCTTTTTCTTTTTTCTCGTTCTCTTTATTCCATTCACTGCTGCTACACTGCACAGATCAACCTACCATCTCCTCCATGTCATCTCTATATCCTTCGCCCTCACTTTCTACAACATCTAAGACTACCACCACTGAAACTATGGCCTTCAATGGTAGTTCGACAACTACTAGGCCACCAAAACCACCATCCCTTTCCACTATCTATTTCTTTTACTACCATTCTCCATTGTCTACTTATCATTACATACACACACATTTGTATATATAGGTATATATAACCATGGGTAGTTGAGAAAAAATAAGAGAGAATAAAAGGGGAAAAAACGACAAGGAAAATATTTTATTTTCACAAATTTCATTTTGGGTTGCACTAATGCTTGGGACCCCACTGGGAGAGACCCCCAGCATCCCTAGTGGGCTGTCATTGGCCAAATTTTTTTTTTCTCCAATCATTAACCCCCACGTGTGGGGATGGGGGATAGTGGGGTCTGTATCATGGTTGTTTGGGTTGCATAAGGTGATAAGAAGGAGGTAGTGATTGTTTGGGACAACCATGAAGTGGCTTGTTGGGTTTCCTTGTAGAAAAAGAAAGTTGTAGTGTTAGTGCTTGTTTGTTTGGGGCAATTATGGAGTGGCTTGTTGGGTTTATTTACTTTTAGAGAGAGAAAGTTGTAGTGTTAGTGCTTGTTTGGGGCAACAAAGGAGTGACTTGTTGGGTTTACTTTCAAAGAGAGAGTTATAGTGTTGGTGGTATGGAAAAGAAAATTAGAGAAGAAAATAAAGGTAACACTAACTTTTTATCAAAAGTAGTAATGGAGTTAGACTTTATAATGGGAAATTCTATTTTCATACACCACATTGTCTCTGTTCACACACTTAACGAACTTTATTTTTATTACAAATTTATCTTTAAATAAAAATGACCAAAATAAACATCCATCCACACACTTAAACATCCAAACTAGAGACTACCACCACATCTTTTTCTTATAAAAGCTCTCTGTGCAAATCCACTATCCATTGTATACGTTATTGACACTTATTCTCATACACTTCACTCTTTTTCACACTTTCCATTGTGTAGACGTCCCCGAATGCCCCGGGAGGAACGAGTCCCCCGTTCCGTTCGATATTGGGCTCACTACAGTTCAGACTCTCAATTTGTCACGGTTCTAAATCTGAACCAAAGAGTCCAAATCCGGGAAATCGTTTTGAGAAAACAGATTTTGAAAGAAGTGCCAAACATGGACTTCTTTGCCAGATACAGAGTCGCCACCTAAATATTTTATTTTGGGAAAATTTAGGAAACCCTGACTCGTTTGCCTAAGGCCATGTGTCCGTCATCACCAAAGTTGCCTCGGCTCGGGAACTTGGGTACGATTGGGGAAGGTCACTTCGTGAGCACCCCCGCTCGCCCGATCATAGATCGGCCTCTACTAACCATGATATCTATTTTTGAAAACATTATGCGTTCTTATTCCGGTTATTAGCCAAGATTACTATGTGATGCGCACAGCATACAAGTATAGACTGGATCGCCTGAATTGGAACAAAACATTTCATGTTTTGTTTGTTTGAAAATGGTTTGATGGTGCTACTCGCAAGTAGGCTAAGACGTGGATTTGCCACCCTCAGGTGGGCTTAGAAAACATGATTTTGCCACTATCTAGTGGGCTTAAAACACACAGTGAATGAATTGTTCCAATCCAAATAACCCAACCTTCACCCACAGGCATTCAGGCAGTTATATCACATAAGCAATTAGCCTCATGGTAAGCATGCTATCATGGCAGTCACTCACACGCATGCAAGGATGCTAAAACATAAAACTTACCGAGTACTCCAAGCCAAAACAGAAACTAATTAGAAATCCATGCATGATCCTAATTATACAGAAATGCCTAATGCAACACATGCAAAAGTGCAACTATAGCAGGCTCAGCTATTCTAGACATGGCATGTGAAATGCTACAGCTAACATGTATTCAACTTGGAATTGAGAATTCAATGCAGTTAGTATGATGCGCCGAGCCCGGTGCATGCAAGATAGATGAATGAATGCAAACATGCTATCATACTGTATGCTAATTGAAATATGCCCTAATCTAACCATCATAAGCGGGTAAATAAAAGGGAGAAAGACGTGGGGTTGGAAGACATACATCACACATACGCACACTTATTACAGTTGTGCCCTCGCTCGGAGGGCCCGAATAAATAATATACAGTCCCAAATGAATAATACAGTCTGAATATGTACAAAACCCTAATTAATTAACAAATTAAATTAGGAAAGCATTAAATTGGCATGCAAGCCAGGGACTGCCTCAAATCTGCTCCGGATGATGAATGATGCATGCTCGGGTTGCCTTGTGCTGAGAATCCCTCGCAATGCCCGGTTTGCCTCTATTTGTAATTGTTCTTGGAATGCGTGCCAAGCTCCGGAAGGCTGCCGATTTCTGATTTGCTGCAACAGAGAGCAACAAAGAGGCATGGCAAAGTATTTTCACATATGTATGCATGACTACTCTTCAGGGAGTGTAGTCCTCGATCCTCATGCCACCAATCACGCATCTCAATGCATGATGGCCGGGGAGTCGAATTGCATGACTCAATATGGAATGAATGCACATGAAAACACAACAAGGCCTAGACTCTATCATGGATAATTCGGAGTGTCGGCGACTAGGAATTGAGATACGTTCCGTCACTCGGAGTACGAAACGTACCTCGTTTTCCGTGCTCGGGCTAACTCCTATCCCAAACACAATGCAATATGCATGACATGCATGAATGCAACTAATATATAACCTAGCATGCACAATGCTATGAGATGGCATACATGATGCACGAGGTAACATGGCATACACGATGCTCTAACATACAACCTAGCATACGGAATGCTATGAATAAAATGGCATACTCAATGCACAATGGACTTACACCAACATGAGTGGACCTCAGCTACACTCACATTAGTAGCCATACGATGAAAAATGAGACACTCGAAATGCGTGTACACATGCACGCAAACCGAGAACCGAACCTAAGGCACCAAATGCCACTCTAACAAGACATGGCAAGGCATGGAATATGGAATACTAGCTTGCAAATTTTAGTAGCAAAATATGATGCAAAACAGCCCCAGAACATGGAAACATGGCACCCGATACATGGAATGAGACCCGAAACATGAAATTAGGTACACGGAATGACCTATCTCTATGCAAAGCATACATTATTTGAACACGAAGTGTGAAGAAAGAATCAAGACAGTCCCAAAACAAGCATATTTACAGTTTTAAGCAAGGCCAAAAAGTGAAGACAAATAGGGCTAAGTTAACATGCAAAAATGGCCCCAAAAGAGAGATAATGAAGCAAGTAGCAGCTTCTGGCCCTAAATGGCCAAGAGCCTTCAATAGAGTTGAAGAGGGGCTCAAAACATGGTACCTTACAGTTTACAACAAGCCACGAAAACAAACACAAGTATGGCTAAACTATTGTGCAAGAAATGGGCCAAAAGGGAGACAAAGAAGCAAGTGATGGTTTCTGGCCTCAAATAGAGGAGGGCCCTTCAACAAAGTTGAAGAGGGGCTCAAAACATGGTGTTTTACAGTTAGTGACCAAACCCAAAACACTGCACATGCAAGCTTAAAATACTATGCAAAATAAGGCCTAAAAAGAGGTTTAAACGCAAAGAGCAAAAATGGAGCTTCAAAAATCAAAAATCCCTTGATAAAACTTGAAGAGGGGGGGTCAAAATAAGGCTATTTATAGTTCGGACCAGAGCCCAAAAATACAAGAACAAGGGGCTAACAAAACATGCAAAAAATAAGGCCAAAAGAGGGATAAAGAGGCAAGTGACAAAAGGAAGACTCAAATAGTGAAGAGCCCTTAACAATGTTGAAGAAGGGCTCAAAATAAGTCACTTTACAGTTTATAACCAAGCTCAAAACAGTTTAAAAATATGCCTAAAATACTATGCAAGAAAGAGGCATACAAGAGAGGTAAAGAAGCAAGTGTAAAAAGGAAGCCTCAAACAAGGAGAGGCCCTTAAACAAACATGAAAAGGAGCTCAAAATAATGGTATTTTCAGTTAGGGTCAGAGCCCAAATATGCAAACAAGAGGAGCTAATATATTGAGCAAAAATAGGGCCAAAGAGAGGGATAGAAGACTTACCCTTGAAGACTAATGCTTCAACAACTCTTGGACCAAGTTTGGGAGCCCTTGACCTCTGAAAATGGCCTTGAAGCTACTGGAATGGAGTGTGGATTGGTTGGCTTGGAGATGGAGTAGAATGGATGTAGGATTTGAGAGGTTTTGAGGGTTGGAGTGTAGAGAGAGAGAGATACAATGTAGGAGCCTTAAAGCAAATTTTGTAACCCCTAAAACACAGCTGGGGGTGCTGGTTATATAGGCAAGAGTGTGGAAAAAAAGGGGGGGAAATGGATTTCAAATTTCCCCCCAAAAGTGCAGCCCCCCGGATACACAATCTGGGAGCAAACAAAATACAGATTTGTAATGTACCAGAGGAGGAGAGCAAGGCCGGCCTGGTATTTACGTTGCAGGTGGCCGGCTGGCCCTCCCCATGGCCGACCGGCCAAGGGTCAAAAGGCTCAAGAAGTATTAGTGGCCGGCCACCCCAGATTGGTGGCCTCCCATGTGTGCACAACACAACCATGTGGTCAAAAACTGGAGAAAGTAAACCAAGAGAGAGAAAAGCCCAATTTTTGGAGGGGTTCAAAAGGGTCAAACACAATTACTGGCCGGCCATGTGATATTGGTGGCCTCCCAGGTGTGTACAACACAAATATGTGGTTTAGGGCTGAAAAAAGTGGCCTTAGGGTGGTCAACATTGGCTTTCAAGTGAGAAAAACGGGCGACGGAGGGTGATGGAGGAATAAAACTGGTTGTCAGAACAATTACTGGCCTCCCACCCTTCTACGACCTTCTTAGCAGTGAAAATAAGGTCTCCACCAAAAATGAGCCCAAACCGATGCAAAATGAAGGTTCGGGGGCCGAAACGCGCAGCCCGAGGCCCCGAAAACTGACTGTTAGGCACCGGAAGTGGTGTTCGACCACGAAGTTGGTCTATCAAGCGACAGTGTCCCTCAAAAGGGAGCAAATAAGATGCATGCCAAAAACCGGAGCAAACGGAGGTGGTTAAACGGTCCCGAACCAAGGCACACGGCCGTCGGCTCCGAAAAAAATCGAAAACCGGGTTCCAAACGGGAAAAATGGCCTACAACCACGAAACGTAGCCTACGGCCACTGAGAGATGGTCTTCGAGACCTCTCCCTCCCCTCGGGAAGAGAAAACAGAACCTGATTCGCAAACCGAGGCAAAGCACAAAAGAGCCTCGAAGTCTGGAGGCAAGGCTCGCAGCCGAGACTCCGCAACCTCAGAATGAGCACAATATGCAACATCACCAAGCGCTCAATCGGTGACGTCTGAGTTTTAAGGTCGGTCAAAAATGGGGTGTCTACAGTTGCCCCTCTTTGACAGAACTCGGAAGTCATAAGAGACGGGAGTGAATGTCAAAGCCCAGAGACGACCCATTTTTAACAAAGCCGAAGACTTAGACAAACATACAAAATAACGATAAATAAATGGTTGTGCCCGCAGGCTGCCTATGTATCCCTTTGTAAGGAATCAAACCAGCATAGTTTAGGGGCAGGATGCAGATGATATGCAGGAAGACTTTGATAATTGGACTTATACGCTACGCGAAGCCGGTTTGATAATTGGACTTATACGTTACGCGAAGCCAGTTTTGAAAGTTGGACTTATAAGCTACGCGAAGCTGGTTTGAAAATTGGACTTATACGCTACGCGAAGCCGGTTTTGAAAGTTGGACTTATACGCTACGCGAAGCCGGTTTGAAAATTGGACTTATACGCTACGCGAAGCCGATTTGATAATTGGACTTATACGCTACGCGAAGCCGGTTTGATAATTGGACTTATACGCTACGCGAAGCCGGTTTTGAAAGTTGGACTTATACGCTACGCGAAGCCTGGTTTGATAATTGAGGATTCATGCAATGCACTGTAATGTAGTGGCTAAAAGGCAATGTAATAGCTAAGAGGTAAAGGTACCTTACAGGGGCAATTGGCAATGACTTACCTCATGCTGCTGGGGATCTTTCGCTTCTTCTTGGTTGAACTGCAGGTACTACTTTTCTCCCTGACTATGGTCGCAGCTTTCCCTATTCTCCAACAGGGTGACATACTAGGTTGGTTCAGTATCCCGAATTGAGGCGCATACACATGCTATCTCAATCTATGGGGCTGCCATACAGATTTCAAGCCGAGGATATACCTTTGGGTATTTAAACCAGACTTTAGTCTCCGAAATCCCGAACCTTTGTGTTCTAGGCATGAGCCATTCGAACTCTAGTTTCCACCGTCTCAGTTGGTCTCCTAGGAACTCACCGCAAACATAGGCAGGTGGCTATACCAGACCACGGGAAGTCGTTCGGGCACGACAAACACCAAAGGATTAACACCTTTAGAGGATTTAAGGTCTCCTAGACCGGGGAGTGCACAAGACAGTGCGAATAAAGATGCAGGATTTAGGGTCTCCTTAGACCGGAGGATTTAAGGTCTCCTAGACCAGACAGTAAAATAGATACGATGTAATAGATGTGATGCAATAGATGCAAAGGGTGAACACACGCCAACCACGCTGGACTCGTGAGTGGAGGAAGAACAAAGAAAAACAATCAAGAGCGCGTTCCATGCAACCTAAGATAAATTCCAAACACACTGAAATCGTGTGAGGAAAGGGAGGCTCCAAAAAAAAAAAACCCACCCAGTGCGTCTACAACGCAACCTGGGATAAATTTCAAACACGCTGAAATCGCGTAAGGAACGGGACACTCAAACCACGCTGAAATCGTGAGAAGAGGTCCGAAAACAACAACCGCCCAGGTGCGTGCACAACGCAACCTGAGATAAAATCCAAACACGCTGAAATCGCGTAAGGAACAGGACACTCAAACCACGCTGAAATCGTGAAAGGAGGTCCAAACAACAACCGCCTAGGTGCGCGCACAACGCGACCTGAGATAAAATCCAAACATGCTGAAATCGCGTAAGGAACGGGACACTAAAACCACGCTGAAATCGTGAGAGGAGGTCCAAACAACAACCGCCTAGGTGCGCGCACAACGCGACCTGAGATAAAATCCAAACACGCTGAAATCGCGTAAGGAAGGGGACACTCAAACCACGCCGAAATCGTGAGAGGAGGTCCAAACAACAACCGCCCAGGTGCGCGCACAACGCAACCTGAGATAAAATCCAAACACGCTGAAATCGCGTAAGGAACGGGACACTCAAACCACGCTGAAATCGTGAGAGGAGGTCCAAACAACAACCGCCCAGGTGCGCGCACAACGCAACCTGAGATAAAATCCAAACACGGTGAAATCGCGTAAGGAACGGGACACTCAAACCACACTGAAATCGTGAGAGGAGGTCCAAACAACAACCGCCCAGGTGTGCGCACAACGCAACCTAAGATAAAATCCAAACACGCTGAAATCGCATAAGGAACGGGACACTCAAACCACGCTGAAATCGTGAGAGGAGGTCCAAACAACAACCGCCCAGGTGCGCGCACAACGCAACCTGAGATAAAATCCAAACACGTTGAAATCGCGTAAGGAACGGGACACTCAAACCACGCTGAAATCGTGAGAGGAGGTCCAAACAACAACCGCCCAGGTGCGCGCACAACGCAACCTGAGATAAAATCCAAACACGCTGAAATTGCGTAAGGAACGGGACACTCAAACCACGCTGAAATCGTGAGAGGAGGTCCAAACAACAACTGCCCAGGTGCGCGCACAACGCAACCTGAGATAAAATCCAAACATGCTGAAATCGCGTAAGGAACGGGACATTCAAACCACGCTGAAATCGTGAGAGGAGGTCCAAACAACAACTGCCTAGGTGCGCGCATAACGTGACCTGAGATAAAATCCAAACATGCTGAAATCGCGTAAGGAACAGGACACTCAAACCACGCTGAAATCGTGAGAGGAGGTCCAAACAACAACCGCCCAGGTGCGCGCACAACGCAACCTGAGATAAATTCCAAACACGCTAAAATCGTGTGAGGAAAAGAACACTCTAACCACGCTAAAACCGTGAGAAGAGGTAAACAACTCGGGAGCATGTTCCACGCAACCTAAGTTAAGTCCCGGGGGACAACGATCCTAAACGCTGCTCAGCGTAAAAGGATAAACAAAAAGAGATAACACAAGATGCAAATAAATGCAATAAGTGTGATGATACGATACATGTTACAAGCAATGCGGAGCGTGATGTTTAAGGAATGCAATAAACAAGCAAAGCGGCACTTTAGAAAGCACCTCATGGAGTGAGTGGCGGTAAACTGCTTTACTCTGACGGGGAATGGTACTCAGAGAGAGCACTTCTGATCGCCATTCTGGCTTGAAATAGTGAAACAGTCAACACAGTATTCTGTTCACTTTGAACACACAGCTCGTATCGGCATACTGCTTATTCTAAACACACAGCTCATAACACAATATTCTACTTATTTTGGTACATACGACTCACGCAGGACATCGCTGATTCTGAACACACGGTCCGTTCTGAACACAACTCATTCTGAACTTACAGCCCATAACACAGTATTTTGTTTATTCGGCACACAGCTCATACAAGACACTGCTCATTCTGAACATACATGATGCAATGACGAAACTTGCAGAAGTTGAAACAATCTCGGATGCCTGACATTTTCCCTCTTTTCTTTTGCTTTGTAGCCCAGAACTTTCATAGCTTCAGATGGGTCCTGGTTTTACTGTTTTCACATGACCTGGGTTGAATCCCGTGGCTTTATGAAAGAACCAATCCTGATTTGCACAAATGTGGAGAACAACACGACACTCTGAGCACAAAACGATTTTTGAAATTGAAATGAGAAAAGGGTTCTCAACCGGGTATTGAGCCTACAACTGACCACAGCCAAAACGACTCAACAATGGAAAACAAAGGTAGAACAACCTAAACACATCTATTGACACTTAAACGACTCAAAACGAGAATCGAGACAAACAAAACACACAAACACAACACTCAACTGTGTTATAAAGACAAGAGACCTCTTGGTGCACGAGGAGTTAGAGGAGCCAGTTTCTCCGGGTATTATTTCCCACCCTTTTCTTATTTGTGATTCTCACATCACTCGGCCCTCAAACTCTGTTTTTTTTGAAAAAGCCCTTTCCTCACTTTTTCTCTCAGCGCACATCTCTCTATTCTTAAATCTCTCATTTTTTATCCCTCCCCTGGGTGGTTGATGGATAAACAGAAAGTTGCGGGTTCTTGCCCAACATAATCAGTTTGCGGCTATTTCCTCCGGTGACATCTGTCGATGCGCTGGATGAGGGAATGGAGTATCTTGATCCGTTCCAATCTTGTGCTTCGCACTTGGCTTGATATCTCGCAGCTTGGAGGATGAGAGAGCTTTCAGCCCTTTCGCTGTCGCCTTCAGTTGTGCCTTTTCTGGCAGGTAGAGTGCCCTTCTTGGCAAGTATGGCGCCTTTTCTAGCATGTATGTTGACAATGGGAAAAAGACAGAACACCTGACTCAACTGTGCCCCTAGTTCATCATTTTGACCATTTTTTGTTTTTGGCTTTCTACTAAAACAATTTTAACCAAAATGAGAGTTAGATTAACACGCTTGTTCGATTTTCTGATTCAAAATCATGCAAGTTAGGTTATGAGCATTGAAAATTTTCTTTTTTTGGGTCTAAGAAAAAGGTCCAATTTTTGGAAAAATGGAATAGTTTTCGAGAGAAGATCAGTCAACCTCAGTAAAAATTCTCAAAAACTATTTTTTTTTTTCAAATGACCACTGCTCAACAAGCATAGAACCCACTCTCGAGATGTACAACCTCATATTCGAAGGAAAATTGCCCCTTGCTTGAGGGGAGCTGCATGGCAACGGACAGTCGCCCCTTGTTTGAACGGCACTACAGCACATTGAATGGCAACGGAAAGTTGCCCCTTGTTTGAACGGCACTGCAGCACATTGAATGGCAACGAAAAGTTGCCCCTTGTTTGAACGGCACCACAGCTGTAGCAACCCTCACCTTACTCTTGTCGTACTTGCATACATTCATGCATGATCTTGTCTTGTTATGTTGTTTTGCAAGTTTTGCCTTGCCTTGTTTTGTTTAAGTGTTGCTTGCATGATTTTGTTCCTTGCTTGGTGCGTAGCCGAGGTCATCTTGAGCTTAGTTCACCTCTGAACCTTTGTACTTAGAACTGTTTTGGAACCACTTGGTCGACCCCCATCTTCACCCCGGGCATGTTTGCCGAGATGTTTTGCACTTAGTGATCCTTGTCCTTGGGCAGGTATGGCCTAGACCGAGGTGTGGCACACCCAGGCCAAGGTGTGGCACAGCTTAGTCAAGTGTCGTCCTCCCTAGCCGATGTCTTTGTTACCCTGTTGCCGAAGCTTTGACCTTAGTCGATGTCACTACTTGCCGATGTGTCTTGCCTTAGCTTGCTGCATACGCTTTGTCATAGACTTGTCTTATCAATCAGTCACCTTTTGAGTTGAACCAACCCGGAAGCGCCACGTGTTCGAGTTGAAGGATAAGTCAGCCGGCAGGCCTGTGAACATATCATTCTTTTGTATCATTTTGTTGCAAGTTTTGTTCTTGAAGAGAGAGAAGCTCTAGAAGAGGGAGAAGGAGTTTTAGAGTGAGAGAGTAGATTTTCGAGTTGACCTTTGGAGTTTGAGCCGTTAGATTCGAGCTTTGGGGTAAGAATCTTAATCTACTCTGGTTGTTGTTATTGATCATCTAGCTGCATTGCATGATCGAATTTGTTTTGCATGTCATGCATCGATTTGAAGTTGGTTTCGGAAGAGAAAGATAGTATTCATGTGTTCTTGAAGAAAAGTCCCGTTTTGATCCGAAAGTTTGGAACAAGAACCATGTTTTGTGTTTGTTCTTGCGTGACCTTCTTGTATGGGTACCCAGGTCCATGTTTTGAACTCATGGCATGAAATCTCAGATTTTGGTAACAAGTTATGATCTTGCATTCATCTTCCTCATGATCATGTTCATCATGTTCTTCATGTTCTTCAAAGGGAAACCCAGGTTTTCCTGACTTTGCTTTTGAATGAGGCCATCGGGACCACACCTCGGCAAGGAGGTGTAAGACCTCGGCAAAGACCTGGTTGGTACCCAGTGTGTTTTCATGAGTCGGAAGCAGTGTTTAAACTCCCAGCATGTTTTGCTTTGTTATTGACTTAGATCTGGTGAGAATGCCGGGATCATTTGCATGCAAATAAAGCTTGTTTTGAGAATGTGATTGCCATGTGATTGTAGGTCCTTGATCTTTGCTTTGAGCCTACACCCGAGGAGATCTATGTGAGTGGTATTTTTAATAAAGTTATGTTATACTGTTTTAATAAATCTTGCTTTGCTTTGTTTTAACGAAAGTATTTGTTAAGCATGAATGAATAGCTCTGTTTTGATGTATCAAGTATAAGCCTTGTTTTGATGACATTCTTGAAAAGTCCCTTGTGCTGGAGGACTCTAAACTTTCGCAGCACTAGGTATAAAAGGATACGGTCCTTTCTTGGAACGACTACTATGTTAAAGCGGGCTACGGGCCTAAGTAACACAAGTCCCATCGTGTTAAAGCGGGCTACGGGCTTAAGTAACACAAGTCCCATCGTGTTAAAGCGGGCTACGGGCCTAAGTAACACAGGTCCCATCGTGTTAAAGCGGGCTACGGGCCTAAGTAACACAAGTCCCATCGTGTTAAAAAGGGCTACGGGCCTAAGTAACACAAGTCCCTCGTGCTGGAGGACTCTAAATTTTCGCAGCACCCTTGCCTAATCGATTACGGATCGGTTATTTCCCTTGTTTTGCCACTGACGGTTTACCGCGTGGGTTTGCTTGTTCGGAATGCTATCGTTATGTACCTCGACGATGTTAGTGAGCGTCCCTTAGAGCTATAAGGCTTGTTAGATGAATACGGTTCATCTCTTGATTTGTAAAGTTTTGATAATGTCTCGTTTTGAAAGGACTTCGGCTATTGTTCATGCTAAACCTTTATTATTTGTACCATTCACTGAGTATCCAAGCTCACCCTCTCTATATATATGTAGGTGATGAGCAGGACGTCGGTGACGCCTAGACTGTGTTTTTGAAAGCTTGTTTTGGATCCATGATTTTGTCGGCTTTGTTTTGTATTCACGTCGGCGATGTCATTTTGTCTATGTCGGCGAATCTTGAAAATCATGCTTCTTGGCTTGTATTCACTGCATTTTGTATATGTCGGCTCGAGAAGCCTTTTGATCAAGATGTAATACGTATGTTACTTTGTTGTATTCGATTTGTAAAGTTATGTAAAGATGTATGCCATTTCATTTGACTTATGCACTGCTCTTATGGACCACTTGTATTTTAGATTATTGCTTCCGCGCTCGTGAGCCCCTATATCTATACTCTGATTGCGTGTGTATTTTGTAAGTTGGCCTTCGGTAATCTCGGATTACTGGCCATCACGGCACCAAACTACTAGGGGCGGTTTGGGGTCGTGACAGCAGCGCATTGAATGGCAACGGAAAGTTGCCCCTTGTCTGAATGGCCCTGCAGCGCCTTGTAGTCAGTCCTCAGAGTGACGAACACAACCAAATTCTCGGATACCGAG
Source organism: Camellia sinensis (assembly GCF_055761805.1). Taxonomy (NCBI): domain Eukaryota; kingdom Viridiplantae; phylum Streptophyta; class Magnoliopsida; order Ericales; family Theaceae; genus Camellia; species Camellia sinensis. Next base: position 146,421,325 of record NC_138972.1, on the reverse strand, counting down.
AAAGCAAAGATGATCAAAACCATTACATGGGCACAATCGATTTGGAGTGTTTTACGGCTGGACTTCAGAATGAAGTTGCCTACGTATCCCAAAGATGGGAATCAAGCCTTACGTAGTTCGGGGTTAAGGTACACTCAGGTATTTAACCTCTCCTTTTGCGCTCTAACTTTTGCCAAGGCCGCCCTTCCGAGTTTTCAACCTTGCGAGCTATGTTCTTCTTTTCTTTTCAATTCTTTTCTATTTTGTTCATTCTTTTTCAGAATTTTTCATTTCTTTTTCTTCATTTCTTTTTTTTTTGTTCTTTGCATTTTCCTTCTCTTTTTTTTTTCGTTCTTTTTCTTGCTCTAACTTTTGCCTGGGTCGCCCTTCCGGGTTTTCGGCCCAGCGAGCCTCTCAAGGATAAAAGTGTAGCTTGGTCCATGTCAAATGGTTCCGAGATCTTGAATCCATCTGAATCCAAGAGAGTGGCTGCTGTTCGCTGACGATGCAGGAGTCCATCCCATGGAGGCTGAATTTGCCCCTAGTGTTGTAGATCGAAACTCAGTTTTTCTTTAGCAATACTTTCTTCTCTCTTCCCCTCTAGGATTTGGCGTTCTTGCCGATCTTTGATTTGTGGAATGATCCATCTTCAGCTCCTCGAGCACATTTGAAATCCTTTGCCCTTAGTTCGAAGGGTGCTTCTGATCTAGCTTTGCAAGCTTTTTTTTTTTTTGATGACATTTGATCTTCTTGATCTGACTTTCTTGCCTCTTGTTCGAGGGCTGCTTTGAATCTGGCCACATAGGCCTCACGTTGTAGTTGACCATTGAACATTCTGAATCCAAGTTCAAGTTTTGAAATCAAGAGGGGTCGAGTCTCGAGGCTGAGAACGATCCTAAGCTGCCCAATCTCAAGAGTGATTCCACACAAGTCTTCATAGGATTGCGCAAAAACATTTTTTTTGAAATCTTTTAAGAAAACGACTAGTCGCTCGCGCTGAAGATAGTGTAGAACCAATCTGGATCAAGCCAGGATCCTTCCCAGTACTCACACTAACAAGCATGATTTCATTCATTAAGGGCTTAGCATGCATCTCTTTCTCTCAATCGATCAAATTTTTACAAAACCCGAGGAATTCCTTTCCCTTTGTTTTCACCGCAGTGTTAGAAAAAGTTTTGAAAAGCTTAGGTCAATACAATGATTACAAGGCACAGAAGAGCAGGTGAAGAGAACTGTCGTTTCATTCAAGTTTCTGGCACAACCGGCACAAGGCAGAAGCAAGCACAAAAGCATGAAAAACCACTGCTGTTTCATTCAAATCTTCTGGTGTCATTGGCTCCTCGGCCGAAACAGACTCACAAGGAAGCGAAAAGATAGACGCAAAACAAAATAATGATATTCGAGGTAACACCCCCGGAATCACCCGACTTCTGTACAACAGGACTGACTTGACACAACAAGGCAGACCCTTAATCAAAAAGACTGACCCAAAACAAAGAGACAGACTCAAAGCAAAACTACAGAATTGACTCAACACCCAAGTCGGAAGCTACAAAAACCAGCATTCGCAAATGTTTAAAACAGTGTGTGCCATACGTCACATCTAGAGTAAACTGAGTGCCGCCCGTAGGTGGTTCATCCCCCGATCACATAATCACATTATCCCCCACAAGTTCACTGATCAAGTGCCGATAGACTTTGTAGGACCTGGTGCGGCAATGACCCTGTTGTCAAACAGATCTTGTACATCATGGCGCAGACGAAAGCAACTGTCGGTGTCATGACCGGTTTGTTGATGGTAGGCACAGTATTTAGTCTGATCATGCTTTGCAGGGATAGGATCGGGTAGGGGCCGTTGTTCCAACGGTTTCAGATGTCCTTTCCGGAGTAAGACCTCTAGAGCCTTTGACAAAGGCATATGAAGTGGAGTGAAAACCCTCTTGACTCGAGGTGGGTATTTGGTTTTTTGTGAGCTACTTCCAGACGCACCGGTGAATGGGGTAGCTGTTGTTGATGTGGTGGTGGTGACCATGCCCACTTCAGAAGATCTTGCGGCCGCATCACCACTGGTGGCCGCATTCGAATTGCGGGAAAATGCCCGCCTAGACTGCTCCTTCTCCTGGTCAATAAGGCCCTGCTTCATGGCATCCTCGATCTGTACTCCCATCTCATGCAAATCTGAAAAGGTAGGGAAAGGGAGCACGATCATTTTCTGCATTAGTTTGGGCTGGAGGTTACGCACAACCATCCGTATTTGATCCTTGTCCGTTGGCCTAATGGTCATCATCGAAGCCTTGGCCCTTCATCTGGTCACGAATTCTGAGAAACACTCTTTAGGCTCTTGCCTTGTTGTCTCGAGATCACGGGTTGTAATCTCGATTTGTGTATTGTATGAGTATTGCGTAATGAAGGCCTCGGCCATCTCGTCCCAGTTTCTCTTGACATCATCTTCTAATTTGGCATACCATATGGCCGCCACACCCGATAGGGTTCGGCCGAACAGAGATAGCTTCTGAAGGCTGCTGAGGCCCATTAGCCTTAAAATGTCTGAAAACAGTCTCAGGTGCACCATGGGATCCCCAGACCCATCAAATTGATCAATGTGCGGCATTTTGAATCTGTCAGGCAGCCACAGCTGTGTCGGTATATCCATCTTCGATGTCAGGGATGGTCTTGACTCCTTGGGATCTCTTGAACAGCTTTTCGAGCTTGCTCAACTTCAATGCTGTGGGGTCTGTCTTGAACTCAAAGGGAGAGTCCGGTAGGTTAATCGGTGCTTTAGATAGCTGGGGTAGGATCGGGGGCGGAGGTGGCCCTGTCGGAATGTCCGTATCTTCCTGGACATTAGCTGTCTCCCCGGGGGTTGGAATTCTTGGCGGGAGAGGAGCATATGCTCCTGTTTGCTGCTGCAGCCGGGTAATTAAGTCTGCCTATTGAGCCATGATCTCAGCCTACTGTTTGGCAAATTCTGCTTGACGAGCAGCCTCTTGCTGCATGGTTTTCATGCTCTCTTGGAGTTGATGCATCATTTCCTCCATTCCTGCTATGTTCTGCTGTTCCGACTGACTGACTGGTGGGGTGACTAAAAACTGAGGCCTCAGCCTGGCTATTCACTGGTGGGGTGGATAAGGGCCACTGATCTGGTAACTGCTGAACCGGTGATCTGTGCCTAACTGACCCCTTTTACCCTGCCTCTGGCAGAGGAACACTGATTTGTCCTTGAACTGAATCCCTGACCTGACAAAGTCTATTAGCACAAGTCCGATGAACCTCGGGGGATATCGGAGCCTTCTGAAGCTATGGTTCCAAGACTACCCCCCTAGCAAAAGAGAAAACACGCAGCATCTCAGCCTGATTTCACCTGAACAGATATGAGCATAGTTGAATGAGTGTGCTCTCTACTAAATTCTGCCCAAAATTCTACCGGTGAACTGATACCCTCAGGTAAAACTGATTCCCAGATACTGACTGATGCCCGCAGGCTTGATGCCCAAACTCATAAAATGATATATGCATTTCCTTGTAGAGACGCACTCTAAAAGCACATAGCAGATAAGTGAGAGCCAAAACACCCCTATGTTGGGGAGGGTTTCCCTGTCCTATTTTGTCAGGAGCTAGGGTTTCACTACGCACGCAGCGGTTTCAAACAACCTATATCGGGTAAGCAACCTGTCCTAGTTTGGAATGGTCACTATGGATCCGAATATGCACTAGGTCGAATGGTCGAAAAGGGTGCCCCGGTAAAATCAGGGTTTGTGTTCCCATACTGGCAGAGCCCATAACCGGTCAGCCTTATGGTCATGCCTTGACAAGACAAGCCTCCGGCAAACCGTTCAGGAATAGCAGATGGCAAACACGGTGTCCTAGGCGCACCAATGCAAATGCAATGCAAAGAAACACATAAGTGTAGCCAAAACAAGATATCATGAGTTCGAGTCAAGTTCTCTAAATCCCCAGCAGAGTCGCCAGAAACTGTAGACGTCCTCGAACGCCCCGGGAGGAACGAGTCCCCCGTTCCGTTCGATATTGGGCTCACTACAGTTCGGACTCTCAATTTGTCACGGTTCTAAATCTGAACCAAAGAGTCCAAATCCGGGAAATCGTTTTGAGAAAACAGATTTTGAAAGAAGTGCCAAACATGGACTGCTTTGCTAGATACAGAGTCGCCACCTAAATATTTTATTTTGGGGAAATTTAGGAAACCCTGACTCGTTTGCCTAAGGCCACGTGTCCGTCATCACCAAAGTTGCCTCGGCTCGGGAACTTGGGTACGATTGGGGAAGGTCACTTCGCGAGCACCCCCGCTCGCCCGATCAAAGATCGGCCTCTACTAACCATGATATTTATTTTTGAAAACATTATGCGTTCTTGTTCCGGTTATTAGCCTAGATTTACTATGTGATGCGCACAGCATACAAGTATAGACTGGATCGCCTGAATTGGAACAAAACATTTCATGTTTTGTTTGTTTGAAAATGGTTTGATGGTGCTACTCGCAAGTAGGCTAAGACGTGGATTTGCCACCCTCAGGTGGGCTTAGAAAACATGATTTTGCCACTATCTAGTGGGCTTAAAACACACAGTGAATGAATTGTTCCAATCCAAATAACCCAACCTTCACCCACGGGCATTCAGGCAGTTATATCACATAAGCAATTAGCCTCATGGTAAGCATGTTATCATGGCAGTCACTCACATGCATGTAAGGATGCTAAAGCATAAAACTTACCGAGTACTTCAAGTCAAAACAGAAACTAATTAGAAATCCATGCATGATCCTAATTATACAGAAATGCCTAATGCAACACATGCAAAAGTGCAACTATAGGAGGCTCGGCTATTCTAGACATGGCATATGAAATGCTACAGCTAACATGTATTCAACTTGGAATTGAAAATTCAATGCAGTTAGTCTGATGTGCCGAGCCCGGTGCATGCAAGACAGATGAATGAATGCAAACATGCTATCATACTGTATGCTAATTGAAACATGCCCTAATCTAACCATCATAAGCGGGTAAATAAAAGGGAGAAAGACGTGGGGTTGGAAGACATACATCACACACACGTACACTTATTACAGTTGTACCCTCGCTCGGAGGGCCCGAATAAATAATATACAGTCCCAAATGAATAATACAGTCTGAATATGTACAAAACCCTAATTAATTAACAAATTAAATTAGGAAAGCATTAAATTGGCATGCAAGCCAGGGACTGCCTCAAATCTGCTCCGGATGATGAATGATGCATGCTCGGGTTGCCATGTGCGGAGAATCCCTCGCGATGCCCCGGTTTGCCTCTGTTTGCAATTGTTATTGGAATGCGTGCCAAGCTCCGGAAGGCTGCCGATTTCTGATTTGCTGCAACAGAGAGCAACAAAGAGGCATAGCAAAGTATTTTCACATATGTATGCATGACTACTCTTCAGGGAGTGTAGTCCTCGATCCTCGTGCCACCAATCACGCATCTCGATGCATGATGGCCGGGGAGTCGAATTGCATGACTCAATATGGAATGAATGCACATGAAAACACAACAGGGCCTAGACTCTATCATGGATAATCCGGAGTGTCGGCGACCAGGAATTGAGATACGTTCCGTCACTCGGAGTACGAAACGTACCTCATTTTCCGTGCTCGGGCTAACTCCTATCCCAAACACAATGCAATATGCATGACATGCATGAATGCAACTAATATACAACCTAGCATGCACAATGCTATGAGATGGCATACACGATGCACGAGGTAACATGGCATACACGATGCTCTAACATACAACCTAGCATACGCAATGCTATGAATGAAATGGCATACTCAATGCACAATGGACTTACACCAACATGAGTGGACCTCAGCCACACTAACATTAGTAGCCATATGATGAAAAATGAGACACTCGAAATGCGTGCACACATGCACGCAAACCGAGGACCGAACCTAAGACACTAAATGTCACTCTAACAAGACATGGCAAGGCATGGAATATGGCATACTAGCTTGCAAATTTCAGTAGCAAAATATGATGCAAAACAGCCCCAGAACATGGAAACATGGCACCCAATACATGGAATGAGACCCGAAACATGAAATTAGGTACACAGAATGGCCTATGGCTATGCAAAGCATACATTATTTGAACACGAAGTGTGAAGAAAGAATCAAGACAGTCCCAAAACAAGCATATTTACAGTTTTAAGAAAGGCCAAAAAGTGAACAAAAATAGGGCTAAGTTAACATGCAAAAATGGCCCCAAAAGAGAGATAATGAAGCAAGTAGCAGCTTCTGGCCCTAAATGGCCAAGAGCCTTCAATAGAGTTGAAGAGGGGCTCAAAACATGGTACCTTACAGTTTACAACAAGCCACGAAAACAAACACAAGTATGGCTAAACTATTGTGCAAGAAATGGGCCAAAAGGGAGACAAAGAAGCAAGTGATGGTTTCTGGCCTCAAATAGAGGAGGGCCCTTCAACAAAGTTGAAGAGGGGCTCAAAACATGGTGTTTTACAGTTAGTGACCAAACCCAAAACACTGCACATGCAAGCTTAAAATACTATGCAAAATAAGGCCTAAAAAGAGGTTTAAACACAAAGAGCAAAAAGGGAGCTTCAAAAAGCAAAAATCCCTTGATAAAAATTGAAGAGGGGGTCAAAATAAGGCTATTTACAGTTTGGAACAGAGCCCAAAAATACAAGCACAAGGGGCTAACAAAACATGCAAAAATAAGGCCAAAAGAGGGATACAGAGGCAAGTGACAAAAGGAAGCTTCAAAAAGTGAAGAGGCCTTCAAAAATGTCGAAGAATGGATCAAAATAAGCCACTTTACAATTTATAACCAAGCTCAAAACAGTTTACAAATAGGCCTAAAATACTATGCAAGAAAGAGGCATACAAGAGAGGTAAAGAAGCAAGTGTAAAAAGGAAGCCTCAAATAGGGAGAGGCCCTTAAACAAACATGAAAAGGAACTCAAAATAATGCTATTTTCAGTTAGGGTCGGAGCCCAAATATGCAAGAAAGAGGAGCTAATATATTGAGCAAAAATAGGGCCAAAGAGAGGGATAGAAGACTTATCCTTGAAGACCAATGCTTCAACAACTCTTGGACCAAGTTTGGGAGCCCTTGACCTCTGGAAATGGCCTTGAAGCTACTGGAATGGAGTGTGGATTGGTTGGTTTGGAGATGGAGTAGAATGGATGTAGGATTTGAGAGGTTTTGAGGGTTGGAGTGTAGAGAGAGAGAGAGATACAATGTAGGAGCCTTAAAGCAAATTTTGTAACCCCTAAAACACAGCTGGGGGTGCTGGTTATATAGGCAAGAGTGTGGGAAAAAAGAGGGGGAAATGGATTTCAAATTTTCCCCCAAAAGTGCAGCCCCTTGGATACACAATCTGGGGGGAAACAAAATATAGATTTGTAATGTACCAGAGGAGGGGAGCAAGGCCGGCCTGGTATTTACGTTGCAGGTGGCCGGCCAAGGGTCAAAAGGCTCAAGAAGTATTAGTGGCCAGCCACCCCAGATTGGTGGCCTCCCATGTGTGCACAACACAACCATGTGGTCAAAAACTGGAGAAAGTAAACTAGGAGAGAGAAAAGCCCACTTTTTGGAGGGGTTCAAAAGGGTCAAACACAATTACTGGCCGGCCATGTGACATTGGGGGCCTCCCAGGTGTGTACAACACAAATATGTGATTTAGGGCTGGAAAAAGTGGCCTTAGGGTGGTCAACATTGGCTTTCAAGTGAGAAAAACGGGCGACGGAGAGCGATGGAGGAATAAAACTGGTTGTCAGAACAATTACTGGCCTCCCACCCTTCTACGACCTTCTTAGCAGTGAAAATAAGGTCTCCACCAAAAATGAGTCCAAACCGATGCAAAATGAAGGTTCAGGGAACGAAACGCGCAGCCCGAGGCCCCGAAAACTGACTGTTAGGCACCGGAAGTGGTGTTCGACCACGAAGTTGGTCTCTTGAGCCACAGTGTCCCTCAAAAGGGAGCAAATAAGATGCATGCCAAAAACCGGAGCAAACGGAGGTGGTTAAGCGGTCCCGAACCGAGGCACACAGCCGTCGGCTCCGAAAAAAAGGGGAAACCGGGCTCCAAACGGGAAAAATAGCCTACGACCACGAAACGTAGCCTATGGCCACAGAGAGATGGTCTTTGAGACCTCTCCCTCCTCTCGGGAAGAGAAAACAGAGAAAACAGAACCTGGTTCGCAAACCGAGACAAAACACAAAAGAGCCCCGAAGTCTGGAGGCAAGGCTCACAGCCGAGACTCCGCAACCTCAGAATGAGTACAACATGCAACATCACCAAGCGCTCAATCGGTGACGTCTGAGTCTTAAGGTCGGTCAAAAATGGGGTGTCTACACATTGCTACCTTCTTCATCCATTCTTTCTCATATTTTATTGCCTACCTTCTTCTTTCATTATTTCTCATACTCTCCATTGCCTACCTTCTTCCTCCATTATTTCTCACGCACTAGACTCCATTGCTAATGTTCTTCCATTGTTCACTCATTAAGTTACCATTGTTTGTCAAACAAAACTTGATGGAAGATTTGCCAAACAATTCAGAAAACCAGGAGGATATGCAAAACAACCAATGTAGCGACGAAAATGTAACTTTTTTTTGCTAAGAAATTGTTTTACGTAATTTCTGTTTGCGATCACCATTCAGCAAATTAGTGCCGAATGCATAGATAGTATACAAAAAACAACAATCGAACAAAATTAATTTCTTCAGAACTTAACTTCCAAAATATAATTCGAAACTCAACTCCCGAAATATATTAAACCATTCGAAACTTAACTTTAGAAATATATTAAATAATTCGAATTTCAATTTCCGAAATATGTTAAATATTCGGCTTTATTTTATTTATTTATTTATTTTTTTTGTAGAGAGTATCCACTCAAGCAAGTGAGGTTCAATTTGATTGTGTATTGGACTATACTAGTCAATTTACAACAAATCATGTACAGGGTAATCAATCATGGTAGGTGTAGACACCCCATTTTTGACCGACCTTAAGACTCAGATGTCACCGATTGAGTGCTTGGTGATGTTGCATAATGTACTCGTTCAGAAGTTTCAGAGTCACGGCCGTGAGCCCTGCCTCCGGACTTCCGAACCCTTTTCTGTGCCTTGTCTCGGTTTGCGAACCAGACTCGGTTTTCTCTGTTTCTTTTCCTGAGGGGAGGGAGAGGTCCCGTAGACCATCTCTCAATGTCCGTAGGCTACATTTGGTGGCCGTAGGCCATTTTGCCCATTTCGGAGCCCGGTTCCCGGTTTTCGGAACCGTAGGCCGTGTGCCTCGGTTCGGGACCGCTTAACCATCTCCTTTTGCTCTGATTTTTGGCATACATCTTATTTGCTCCCTTTTGAGGGACACTGGGGTCCGAGAAACCCACTTCGTGGCCGAATGCCACTTTCGGTGCTTAACAGCCCATTTTCGGGATCCCGAACTGCGTGTTTTGGCTCCCGAACATTCGTTTTGCAACGGTTTTCGTTCATTTTTGGCAGGTACCTCTGTTTTATCACAAGGAAGGTCACTGAAGGGTGGGAGGCCAGCAATTGTTGCAGCAACCAGTTATCTCTCCTCCGGAGCCTCCCGGCGCCCGTTTTTCCAACTTCCGGGCTAATGTTGAATACCTTGGAGTTAATGTTGCCAACTTTCAACCACATATCTGTGATCTACACACATGGGAGGCCCCTAAAAGTTCATGGCGGCCATTAAGGTTACCTGACCCTTTTGACCCCTTTCTTCCGGGCTAATGTTGAACCCCTTGGACCTTTTTTCTTGAACTTTCAACCACATATCTGTGATCTACACACATGAGAGGCTCCTAAAAGTTCATGGCCGGCCAGTAATTCAACTTGACCCTTTTGACCCCCTCTTTCCGAGCCAATGTTGAACCCCTTGGACCCACTTTCTTGGAATTTTAACCACATGGTTGTGTTGTACACACATAGGACTACCTCCCCAGTAGCTGGCCGGCCAGAAAATCTCATTGAACCTTTTGACCCCTAGCCTGCCGGCTAGAGGGTGTGGCCGGCCGGCCACCTCCAACAAAAGTGAGAGGCCGGCCGTGTTCCTCGCACTGTGCACTTTACAGCTGTGGGGCAATATCCCCCAGACAAGATATTTATCCGGGGGATATTTTGTGGGGTAATTTTGCTCTCCTTTTCCCCCACCTTTACACCCCCTTTTGAACCCTTATAACCATCTAGTGGCCTCCTTTGTTGGGGTTAGAAAGACTCTCCTTCAAGCTTCCATAGCCAACTCCATCTCCATCCTTCTCAATTCTTCAGAGAACCCTAAGTCCCTAACCATCATTCCTTCTACACCACCAAGCTCTACCACCACCATCTCATTTCCAGCAACAAGGAAGGATTCTTGAAGGCCAAAGAAGCTGCAAATCCATCCAAGAAGCAACAAAAGTTTGAGTCTTCAAGGGTAAGTAATACTTTTACCCTTTTGACCCTTTTTCTTGATCTATTTCTAAGCCCCACTTGCTTTTTGTTTCAAGCTCCGGACCTAACTGAAAAGGGCCATATTTTGAGCTCATCTTCACTTTTCATGAAGGGCTCAACCCTGTTTGAGCCCTCCATAATATACTTGCTTCATTGATCCTCTTGTATGTCATAGTTTTGCATGCTATTTTTGACCCATGATCAATTTATTTTTGAGCATGTTGTAAACTGATGTTAGGCTTATTTTGAGCCCCTCTTAAATATTGGAGAAGGGCTCAACATTGTTTGATACTTCCATGTGTCACTTGTAGTTATATCCCCTATTTGGCCCCATTTTTGCATAAATTGGCATCCCTCTTTGCTTCTGTTTTTGGACCTTGGTCCGAACTGAAAGTGGCCTTATTTTGGCCTATACTTCATGTTTCATTCACACTTTTTTTCTGTTTGGTGATTATTTTGTATACTTCATGTTATAGCACTTTTTGAGCCTAATTTTGCATCACATTTCTATCATGTTTGTATATTGATTTTGAGGCTTCCATATACTGTAAATATTCATATTTTTAGTCCCTCTTCAGTGTTGTAGAAGGAAATTTTTCAGTTTGGGTTTTGCTTATGCCACTTGCTTCATTACCCCTCTTTTGGCCCCTATTCTTGCATGCTATTTTTCCCATACCTATGCTTGCTGTTTGGCCATATTTATAACTGTGAAAGTGCATTTTTTGGGACTGTCTAGCTTCTGTCTTTGCACTGCATGTCCATATTGTGCATGTTTAGCATAGCTATAGGCCATTTCAGGCGCCTAAATCCGCATTTCGGGACATTTCCTTGCATTTCATGACATTTCGCTTCATTTCGGGACTGTTTTCCCCCATATTTTAATGCTGAAATTCCATTAGTATGCTTGCATATCATTTCCATGTCATTTCATAGCATTTTACCATTGCCTCGGTTTGCGTGCCAGTGTGCACGCATTTCGAGGCACCTCATTTTTTATCCGCCGGCATCCTATGTGAGTGTGGCTGAGGCTCACTCATGTTGGTATAAGCCCATTTGTCATTTCCATGCTATTTCATAGCATTTTACCATTGCCTCGGTTTGCGTGCCCGTGTGCACGCATTTCGAGGCACCTCATTTTTTATTCGCCGGCATCCTATGTGAGTGTGGCTGAGGCTCACTCATGTTGGTATAAGCCCATTTGTCATTTCCATGTCATTTCATAGCATTTTACCATTGCCTCGGTTTGCGTGCCCGTGTGCACGCATTTCGAGGCACTTCATTTTTATCCGCCGGCATCCTATGTGAGTGTGGCTGAGGCTCACTCATGTTGGTATAAGCCCATTTGTGATTTCCATGTCATTTCATCATATTCCACCATTGCCTCGGTTTGCGTGCCCGTGTGCACGCATTTCGAGGCACCTCATTTTTTATCTGCCGGCATCCTATGTGAGTGTGGCTGAGGCTCACTCATGTTGGTATAAGCCCATTTGTTATTTTCATGTCATTTCATTGCATTGCGTATGTCATAGCCTCGGTTTGCGTGCCCGTGTGCACGCATTTCGAGAAATCTCATTTTCATTACATTTATCATCGCCTCGGTTTGTGTGCCCGCGTGCACGTATTTCGAGACACATATCATCGCCTCAGTTTGCGTGCCCACGTGCACGTATTTCGAGACACATATCATCGCCTCGGTTTGCGTGCCCGTGTGCACGCATTTCGAGACACCTCATTTTCATAGCATTGTGTATGTTAGGATTGTATATTAGTTGCATTTCAGGCATATCATGCATATTGCATCATGTCCGAAATAAGAGTTAGCCCGGGCACGGGAAACGAGGTACATTTCGTACTCCGAGTGACGGAATGTGTCTCAATTCCCCAGTCACCGACACTCCGGATTATCCATGATGGAGTTAGGTTTTAGCTGTAGTTTCATGTGCATTCATCCTATATTGAGTTGTGCATTTCGACTCCTCGGTCATCATGCCTCGATATGCGTGATTGGTGGCACGAGGATCGAGACATGCATATATTTGTGCAAATACATTGCTATGCCCCTTTCCTGCTCTCTGTTGCAGCAAAACCAGGAATCAGCAACCTTTTGGGGCTTGGCACGCATTTCAAGAACAGGTGTAACACAGAGGCTAATTGGGGCATTCCGGTGGATTTCCGCGCAAGACAATCCGGACATGCATCATCCATCAGAAGCAAGGCAATCCCTGGCTTGCACGCCAGTTTTATTTGCTTTCTTAGTTAATTCATTAATTAATTAGAATTCTGTAATATTTTGGACTGTAATATTCTTTTATTCGGGACTGTAATATTTGGACTGTATATTTTATTCGGACCCTCTCTGCGAGGGCACAACTGTAATAAGTGTGGGTGAGTGTGATGTATGTCTTCCAACCCCACGTCTTTCTCCCTTTTATTTATCCGCTTACGATGGTTAGATTAGGGCATGTTTAAATTAGCATACAGTATGACAGCATGTTTGCATTCATTCATCTATATTGCATGCACCGGGCTCGACGCATCATACTAACTGCATTTGTATTTCAATTCTAAGTTGAATACATGATAGTTGTAGCATTTCATATGACATGTTTAGAATAGCCGAGCCTGCTATAGTTTGCATTTTTTTGCATGTGTTGCATTAGGCATTTCTGTATAAATTAGGATCATGCATGATTTCTAATGAGTTTCTATTTTGGCTTGGAGTACTCGGTAAGCTTTATGCTTTAGCATCCTTGCATGCGTGTGAGTGAATGCCATGATAGCATGCTTACCATGAGGCTATGTGCTTATCTGATATATCTGCCTGATTGCCTGTGGGTGAAGATTGGGTTACTTAAATTGGAATAAATCATCAAATGTTTTAAAGCCTATCTGCGGGTAGCAAACCACTTTCAAAAACAAGCATGAAATGTTTTGTTCCAATTCAGGCGATTCAGTCTATACTTATATGCTGTGCGCATCACATAGTAACCTAGGCTAATAACCGGAATAAGAACTCACAATGTTTTCAAAAATAGATATCATGGTTAGTAGAGGCCGGTCTATGACCGGGCGAGCGGGGGTGCTCACGAAGTGACCTTCCCTAATCGTACCCAAGTTCCCGAGCCGAGGCAACTTTGGTGATGACGGACACGTGGCCTTTTGGCACCGAGTCAGGGTTTCCTAAATTTCCCAAAATAAAATATTTAGGTGGCGACTCTGTATCTGGCAAAGCAGTCCATGTTTGGCACTTCTTTCAAAAATCTGTTTTCTTAAAACGATTTGCCGGATTTGGACTCTTTGGTTCAGATTTAGAACCGTGACTACAAAGTCGAGTCCGAGCTGTAGCGAGGTCCCCCGCGGGCTTGTTACAGTAGGCCCTACCGGCGTAGCACGATGACAACGAATATTTGTGTAGGCTAATATGCGGGTGTGCACACATTTTTTATTAAATGGGTATATTTGGAATGTGGGGTGTGTGGATTGAGATAAATGCCTAAGAATCAAATTACTAAGTGAGTGAAGTGAGAAAGGATGTGCACAAAGACAATGTAGTGCCTGGAAATAGAATTTTCCCTTTATAATTCACTCCAAATCGTAGGATGATTATGTGTATATTTGTAAAGAAAAAATGATCTGAACCCCCACGACTCCCTCTGGCCTGTGATTGGCCAGTTTTTATTTTTTATTTTTTCCTCCAATCACCAACCCTTAAGTGTGCGGGGGGTGGTGTGGGTAGGGGTCTCAATCACTTCCGATTTGTGAAGTATAATGAGGTGACATGTTTTTCGATTAAATCACAAGGAGATAAAATGTAATTAATCCAAAATTATTATATTATAATACAAAATAAAGAATAATTTATTTACTCTTTCTGTGTCAAAATAATAGTTCATGTTGGAGAATTCAATTTTTTTTTGGTAATACACTTATTGCACTTTAAAAATAATAATTTTTCAAAATTATCATTTGATAGTACAATTTTTTTTGGAAGATTAATTATCATAATTGTATTTTTTATATTGTTAATAACCAAACCAAACCAAACCAAGCCTTAAGTCCCATCAAATGGGATCGGCTACATGAATCCTTCTTCTCCACGCGGCCCTATCAAACGCCATTTCATTAGTCAAATTAAGTAGATTCATATCTCTATTTATAACGCTAGTCAACGTTAATCTAGGCCTACCCCGTCCCCTAACACTTCCATCTACCGTTACAGCATCGCATCTCTTCACTACTGCCTCTGTTGGTCTCCGTTGAATATGACCAAACCATCTCAAACGATTCTCTCTCAACTTATCTTCTATCGGTGCTACGCCTACCCATTCCCGAATACACTCATTCCTAATCCTGTCATGTCTAGTCTTACCACACATCCACCTTGGCATCCTCATCTCAGCCACACTCATCTTATCTACATGTTGTTTCTTGGTTGCCCAACACTCCGTCCCATACAACATATCTGGTCTAATAGCCGTTCTATAAAACTTACCTTTTAGTCTAGTGGGTATTCGTTTATCGCACAATACCCCAGACGCACTTCTCCACTTACACCATCCCGCCTTAATCCTATGGGCCACATCTGCATCAATCTCTCCTGCTGTTGTGATAATCGACCCTAAATAACGAAAATGTTCACTCTTAGGCAGTTCTTGGTTCTCAATCTTCACTTCTCCTCTGCTTTCATTGTTACTGTTACTAAATTTATACTCCATGTACTCTGTCTTAGTTCTGCTTATCCGAAATCCTTTAGATTCAAGAGCTTTTCTCCAAATCTCCAACTTTGTGTTAACTCCTTCTCTAGTCTCATCCACTAACACAATATCGTCTGCAAAAAGCATACACCATGGCACGTCATCCTGAATATTTATCGTCAACTCATCCATAACTAAAGCAAAAAGATAAGGACTTAAGGTAGATCCTTGGTGTAACCCTACAGTGATAGGAAATTCATTTGTTTCTCCAGCTGGCGATCTAATAGTGGTCACCACCCCTTCATACATGTCCCTAATCACGTCAATGTAGCCTTTTGTCACCTCTTTCTTCTCTAACGCCCACCATATTATATCTCGGGGCACTCTGTCATATGCTTTCTCAAGGTCGATAAATACCATATGAATGTCTCTTTTCTTTTCTTTATACTTTTCTATTACTCTCCTCAAAAGATAGATCGCTTCCATTGTTGACCTACCAGGCATAAACCCAAATTGATTCTCTGACACCTCTGTTATGTCTCGCAATTGGCGTTCCATCACCCTCTCCCACACTTTCATTATATGACACATTAGCTTAATTCCTCTATAATTATTACAGTTCTGGACATCACCTTTATTCTTATAGATTGGCACTAAAATACTCTTCCTCCACTCATCTGGCATGTTCCTAGTCAACAAAATTTTGCTAAACAACCTAGTCAACCAAGCAACTTCCTTTTTACCCAAACACTTCCAAGCTTCAATAGGGATATCATCAGGTCCTAAAGCCTTATTTGATTTCATCTTCTTAAGTGCAATATCCACTTCAAAGTTCCTAATCCGGTGATAGAACCTATAGTCTTGGTTTATCGTATTACTGATTATTTCTTCCCCTATTGTCGTACTACCATGTTCCTCATTTAACAGTTTCTCAAAATAATTCTTCCATCTTTCCTTAATCTCATCATCCTTCACCAATACCTTAGAATCCTCACTCTTGATGCACTTTACTTGATTAAAATCTCTTGTTTTCCTCTCCCGTATCTTAGCAAGTTTGTATACCCTCTTCTCTCCCTCCTTACTATCTAGTCTAGTGTATAGGTCATCATAAACTTTCAACTTAGTCTCTCTCACTACTTTCTTGACCTCCTTATTAGCCAATCTATAGCTCTTAAGGTTTTCCTCAGTTCTATCCTTCTGCCACTTTTTAAAGCACTCTTTTTTTGCCTTAACTACCGCTTGGACCTCTTCCCTCCACCACCAAGTTTCCTTAGAGCTGGGTCCCGTTCCTTTCGACTCTCCAAGCACTTCCCTTGAGATTCTCCTCATATAATTGGTCATCGAATTCCACATAGTGTTAGCATCACCTTCTAAGTCCCAAGTACCTTCCTTATCCATTCGATTCTTAAATATTTCTAGTTTATCCCCTTTTAAGTCCCACCATCTCGTCCTACGACGCCCACCATCCTTCCTAGCTTGGTATTGCCCTCTAAAACATAAATCTAGTACCAAAATCCTATGTTGAGAGACCAGACTCTCTCCAAGAATCACCTTACAATCATTGCATTTTAGGCAGTCCACTTTTCTCACTAAGAAATAATCTATTTGGCTCTTAACTAATCCACTCTTAAAGCTTATCAAATGCTCCTCCCTCTTCTTATACATAGTATTAGCCACCACTAGGTCAGAAGCCAACGCAAAATCTAAGATTCTCTCTCCAGCCTCATTTCTGTCACCAAAACCGTATCCACCATGCACCCTTTCATAACCTACTTTATCTATGCCCACATGACCATTAAAATCTCCACCTATAACCAGGTTCTAATGAATTTAAAAAAAAAATGATAAAATAGGAAATTTATATTATTTTAGCCCTTAATTTTTGAAAATGAACTAATATTTTGAGATAATAAAAAAAATAAGATAATGGACTAATATTTTGAGATAGATGTAGTATTATTTATTTTTATTCTTACCCTACACATGCCAGTTTTTAAACTCACCTAATAATGGGGTGTTTTGAGAAGTTGATAAAAAATTAATTTTTGACTTTTTAACTTTTTTAATAAATTTTTTTTAAAAAATTAAAAAGTCAAAAAATTAATTATTTTAGCTTGTTGCCAAAACACTCCCATATATAAAAAAGATGATTAATTAATAGTTAAAAAATATTTAATTGTTAACGAAAGATCTACGCTATGTTTGGATTGAGTGATTTGGAGAGAAAAGAAAAGAAATGGAGTGATATATATTTCTCTTATTTGTTTGGATAACTTAAGTAGAGAGAAATGGAAAGAAATGAAGAGAAATGGAGAGAAACTCATTTCTCTTATAAGCCTCATTTTCAATCTTTCCAAAAGTGGAGAGATTGGGAGAGAAAAGAAACCACTATTTTCGTAATACCAATTTTGTCCCTATAAAAATAAAAGAAATAAAATGATTGAAAATATAAAAAGGTTATTTTGGTAATATAACATAAAATCATTTCTTTTCTTTTCTCTTAATGAAACCTAACCAAACAAGAATGAGAGAAATCATAATCATTTCTTTTCTTTTATTTCTTCCTTATCCAAACAAAAAGGAGATAAATCACAATCATTTCTTTTCTTTTCTTTTCTCTTATTGCTTAAGTAATCATTTCTTTTCTTTCCTCTCCTAAGTTCCCAAACGTAGTGCTAGATAATGAATTTATCTTTTAACTTGAATAGTAATATATATATATATATATATCCGTGATTGGCGAATTCATCGGTATTGAACTCAACCCTAAGCTGAGCAAGCAAAAGCAAAAGAGATCAGACAGATTCAGAGATGGGAGTCGAAAAGGAAGTCATCACTGCCGGAACCGGACCCAAGCCTGTCCTCGGTCAGAGCGTCACCGTCCACTGCACCGGCTACGGTTACTCTCTCTCTCTCTCTCTCAAGCCAATATGTATGTATATATATGCATTTGTGTGTATTATATATATATATATATATATATATGATTATGGATGTACAGGGATGGATCCATGGTTTTTGTTGAATTAGGGCAAAAAAACTTACGTAGAATCATACACGAAATTATTTCCTAATTGATAATGAAGAATGCACAGTCAGAAACAAAAGAAAAGTGTTTCTCTTAGTTCATATCATCTGTTTGGATTACTGAATATGGGAGACATTGGTTTCTTCTAAAACCCTCATTTTGAATTTTGGAGAAAAAATAAAACAACAGATTATTATTTTACATAATACCAAAACTGTTCCTTTAGATATAGGAAAAAAATAAAAACACTGACTCTTATAAAATTTTATTTTGATGATATTGTTTCTTTTCTCTCATCCAAGGGTTTGTTTAGAATTTTTTTTTTAATTATTTACAAAAAGACATATAAAATAAATAGCGAGAATGGGTTGATTTTTTGTGTTAGTTTTTGGCTTTTTAGCTAATTTTCTATTTGCAAACAAATTTAACCAAAATAGATAGGAGTTAAATTAATCTCTCTTCTTCTTCTTCTTCTTCTTTTTTTGTGTGTGTGTGTGCGCCCGCGCGCGCCCTTTTCTCCTTGAATTAGTAGGCTGATAGAGTAATGTTATACAAACTAACAACCTTACAATTTTTTTTACTTATTGATGTGACACTTAGGGCATGTTTGATTAGTAGTATTATAACATAGGATTGTTTGGTAAGATTTATTAGTTTGTATAGCATTTTGATAACACTTGAATTTGATTTACAAATAACCTCTACGATTTTTTGTATTTTGAAAATAATGCATGATAATTTCATTTGGAATGCTATTAAATGTCATTCTCAATATACACAACCAACCAATCATTAATTACTGTCTTATTTCAGCTCATACTAGTTTCCACACTGTATATGTGGTACGTATTACATTAATAAATAATGAGATTCACCATGCCACGTGAAGTAACATAGGGGGTAAAGAGCGCTGAAAGAATCGTTGCAAGTGCTGTTTGATTAGCCAAATATTGGTTGTGCAGTACACGCCTAAGTCACCTAATTCATTAGCAGAGGGTCCTGCTTGCTCGCCAAATTTGTGAATTGGAAATTTTTTCGCTAACCCAGTTATAATTCGTGAATTAAATTATTCTAACCCTCGTAGTCCCTTTTGAGTGGCAGATTTGGCGCGATTCTAGCAATTATAACGCTGCACATTCAATGGAACACGCTTGAAACTTGAAGTGTATTAAAAAATTGTAAATAAGAAGGGTTGAACCTGCAATCAAGTTCAAGCCCATCACAAGACAACACTCCACCGGTGCTCTCAATCTTACAAAGTTTAAAAATTCACGGTCTTGCTGCCACTCCCGCATGCCGAACTGGGGACTTAGGTACACACTCAGTTGAGGCATTTAATGGATATACAATGTGTCACATACAAAACAAATTAAAAGAAACAAAACATTGCAAAAAATGAAAAAAAAAATTCTGTTGGGGCAAGTACCATGCCTCATTTGTCCCTTCTAACATCTGCCCGTGTATGTATGTACAATTTTTGTGCATGATCTAGGATTTTTGGAAGAAAAGGAAAAAAGGATATGAACTTTTGTTGGTAGATTGAGCTGAGAAAATAATAAGAAAGTGAGAATTTATTTCTTTAAAAAAATTGGTTTTTTTTCCCTTCTTTTGTTTGTTCCACATAATGAGCAAACACAAGTAATTTCATTATCTTTTCCTTGACAAATCCTAGATCCAAAACATGGCATCGATGAATGTTGGTCTATTGATTTTTTCATTTTAGTTTTTTTATTAGACAATTGATTTATATATGTGGTGTGACACATTTGTAAGCAGATTTTATAATTTTGTCCTTATTATTTATTATTTTAGTATTTTAATTTCGTTTAATTAGAGTTCAATTAGGAACTTTATTTTGGTTAGGAGCTTTATTAATTTGTTTTCTTTTTCTTTTTCTATCAGGATCTGGTTTCCTATTTTGAATTAGGATTAATGACCTGTAATATTAGGCTTTGCATTGTATTATTCAGTTTTGGAATAGTATTGAGTATTGAAGACTGTGACTATTTATGTTAAGGCTGTGGCCCTCCCTCTTCTCCTCCTTTTCTTCTTTTTTATTCTCTTCCCCTATTGCACACTACATCAATATGTGTACATTTTTTTTGGACAAGTATATGTATGGGTATATTGTAGTGTTCATTTTTTTTCCTTTTTTTTTTTGCAGGAAAAAATGGTAATCTTTCTTAGAAGTTCTGGAGGTACTTATTATTAATTTCAGTTTCTTTTTTTGGGTTTTATTTTTTAAATAAAAAACCTAAGTTTGTAAGGTTTAGTTTATGTAGCCTCCTTCTCTTATCTTAATACTCTCTCTCTGTCAATTGTTTCTACATTAGCACGAAGGACGCAGGGCAGCAGCCATTCACCTTTAAAATTGGCCAAGGTTCTGTTATTGAAGGTAAAATTTATTATTGTAATCAATAATTTTCTATTTAAATGATATTCAGCTGGAAACCGTTTCCCCATTATCTAGTTCTATTTTGTATATATTTACCATATGGTAGAGGATATGACTTGATATGTGTTAATGATTCTGATTGTTTCTCATTATTGATTTTACTTGTGCTCTTAAGAAAAATGCTGGTTTACCTGATACAAAAGTATTCCTTGATGACTTGCATATTACTTTTCTGTTTTTTTTGTTTTTGTTTTTGTTTTTTTTGGATGTATGGTTGTGGTTGTTAGATTATACCTTTTTTTTGGCTCCTCACAAGAGTTTATAGGTTTGTAACAATGCCAGACATTTTATCCTGAAACACTCTCTCTCTCTCTCTCTCTCTCTCTCTCTCTCTCTCTCTCTGTTTTTCTAATATGACACTATATTGCTGGGATAAAAAAAATTGGCATTTGATGTAATCTTATGCAGGGAAAGTATGTGAAGTATATTACAAACAAAGGGAAAACCATACTATAGTTATTTGACAAGATTTTTACTCATATGAGTTCTATCTTGCCTAGGAGTTAATTATTTTAATTTTATAGTATTGCTTTTGTTTCTTCTTTAATTTTGTGTTTTGGCCTATAAAGATGGCTGCCAGCATATGTGCTGTTGGTTGTGGGCTGATTTACTTTGTTCAAGACAGGTTTAACGAGTTTTAGAAGCCAAATACATACGTCTTGGCTTTTTGCTTGGGCTCAATAATTACTTGTTCTCCAAGTTCTTTTTGGTGGCCATGTGTGACTAAGAAGCATGTACACGAACACGATATATACACATTGGCATGGCAATTTTCCACAACATGCAAGGCGGGACACGTGTAGGACATATACAAAATATATAGTTTTATATATTTATTAGCTGTCATACGTATGAATGCTTCATTTAAAGACAATAAAAAAATGTAACATTAACATTAATTTCTAAAATTTGAAGGAGGAATTATTAGACATAAATCTTCATTATTTTTAGTTTATCACAAGATTCTAAGCTATTTTGAAAGTGTTTCATCTGACACGCCATATTTTTAGAAGAGTTTGTGCTCCTTAGGAGCATGATATTAGTTTGTTGGGAAGATGAATGGAGAAATCTTTTGCAACCTATGACACTGTGAAATTGATCAGAGCTCAAAGGTCTTTGTTGTGACATTTGACTGCATTTTACCTTCTCAGCATTGTTGTGATGAGCGGGCATTCCTTTTTAATTTCTTTATTTCATATTGGAAGAGATTTTTCAATGCGAATATTCTCCAACTTTTTCTAACTTGTATGAATTGCGATTTTGATTGGAAGACATCCTTACCTCAGTTGTATTAACATTAAAGTGGCTCTGTTATTATCATCCTAGGCAGTAAAGTTTCTCAGTCTTCCATTTACTTTTACAATATATATGTAAAATATCACCCCTTTTTCGTTATATGAAGATAACAAATACATGCACCTTTGCTAATTTTTGTTCGACTCATTTTCAATATCCATCCTTCAAGTAGTACTTTACTCAAAATTTTGGAAAAATTATCAAAAAATTTCTTTTC
This sequence comes from Camellia sinensis, assembly GCF_055761805.1. Classification (NCBI taxonomy): domain Eukaryota; kingdom Viridiplantae; phylum Streptophyta; class Magnoliopsida; order Ericales; family Theaceae; genus Camellia; species Camellia sinensis. The sequence goes on along the minus strand of NC_138972.1, from coordinate 146,399,181 downwards.
CCATAATCGAAACACTACACATAGGTATGAAATGCATGCGCACATTAGTAGTAATGTGGTCTGATTTACCTTTAAAATCTGCTTACATATTAAATTTGATCCTTTTTCTTGTATGACGTTGCATGGTACTGGTGAATCAGTTATAGGGACAATTAAATCTGTAATACAGAATTATATTCAAATCTAATGTTTTTAAGATGCCCTAGAGTTGGGCATTGCTTCTCTGAGGTGGCAATTGTTGTATCTTATTAAGATGTGGCATAAATGGTTTTATGGTTGTTAATTCATTTGGAGTATTTATTCTGTCTCAGGATGGGATGAAGGCGTTCTGGGAATGCAGGTTGGAGAAGTTGCTCGGTTACGGGTAATGTTCTGACCTTTTGGTTTAGTTGTTGTGCCTCTCCTACTATTTTAAATAAGATTATGCTAATAACCCGCTAGTGTATCTCAGCAGCAGTTTTAATTGTGCCATCACTGCCATGACTTTCCCTGTGATACCTATGGCTTGCCCTGAGATTTGGCCTTGTTTCTTTAAAATACAACATTGTGTTTTTGTCCCTATAACTGAAATTCAGCCTTGTTATTATAAGTACTTTAGTACAGTATCCAAAACTGCAAGTTTTAGTTGTTAAAGGCAATGCTACATCATTAATAGCACTAATACATTGGGAATGATAAAAAAAAATAAAATGAAATAAAATAAAAACAAGGCATAGAAAGTGAACGGGGCCCACTGCCATATCATTAGTGTTCCCTCTAATGATCCCTTTTTAGTGTGAGAAAAGTTAGGAATCATGAAATTTTTTTCATGAAAACGATCATAAAAGATTTATGATCCTTGGATTATCTTGATTAGTGTGTGATGCTTTATTCTAAGTGTAATCCAAGGGTCACAAAGTTTTCATTATTATTTTCATGAAAGATTTTTCATGATACCTAACATTGCTATTTTAGTGCTCCCAAGCATTTTTCTTCTTGTTAATCAAGAATAACTAAAAGGAAACATTAATTTTAGTAATAAACTAAGTAATCACAAGAAACTAATAAAACAAGAAACAAATAAGAAACTAAATATGAAATAAATTATTTATGAACATCTCGCATGCATCACAAGTTTTACTCCAACTCCATTGAGAAGAGATGGTGTTCGAATCTGTGGGGATATATTTTCTGAGTACTAACACGTAGCCAAGGTGACGCCGATGTGTCAGCCGAGGTGCCACGTGTCCTGGTCATGATGCCGAGGTGATCTCGGTAAGGCCGAGGTTATCTCCGAAGATATCGAAATCCGAGATAAGCGGATAGGGACAAGAGTCTTAGAATAAGGAAGGACTTTAGCATGGACAAGGATAATACTCTTAGGGAGTTTATCTTTATCTCTTGGAGAGTCTAGGATAAGTATTAAGCAGGAGTCCATTGAAGCCAGGCTTCTACCGGGACTAGGATTGAATCAACTATAACAGAAGGGCACCCTCGATGGGTCTAAGATACGCAATTTAGACTCTGGACAGTGAGTTTAGCAATATTGATTATCTTTGAGAGATATACTGACTTGATCGTCGAAGTGCCTCCGGGTGGACGAACCACCACCGGAGTCTTCTCTTTCTGTTGCAGGTCATCCAGGTGTCATCTATTCTGCCAGTGTTCTACAGTTGAAAGCTGAGTTGGCAGTGTGGTCAGAAATTCACTCACATAATTTGGCGCCGTCTGTGGGAAAGAAAGAAGAATAGATGGCCAGTGACGGACAGAAAGAGATGGTTGGAGATAACACTCCTACCAGGAGTGAGAGACCTGTTAACGTTGACATCAAGGGGGACAATTGCAACAAAAACCCGAGTCACGGGTTCGAAGGAGGACCCTGGGTAATTAGTGTAATCCACTCGAAGGTCAACGAAAATGAAATACGGGGGGAGACCCATAAGGTAAAGCACCTACAACATGTGTACTAGGTCCGGGAGAAAAGACCTCGGGTCGAGGAATGCTAGGGACCAGAAGTATCCTTTACTGAAGTCGACCTTGAAATGGTCCAACATCCGCACAACGATGCCTTGGTAGTATCCCTCCAGGTTGGGGAGTGCCAAGTGAAGCGCATCCTAATCGACCAAGGCAGCTCTTACGACATCATGTATGCCAGATGTTACAAGGAGCTAGGCCTTCATCTAGACGATATGAAACAATGCAATGGCCCAATGGTCGGGTTTAATGGAACACCAACATGGCCACTGGAAGCAACGAGCCTAGAGGTGCAAGCTGGCACCAAGAGGGTGAAGACAGAATTCACCGCAATCGACACACCCTCCACTTACAATATCATCATGGGAAGGCCATGGTTATATGCAATAGAGGCCGTTCCATCAACATTGCATCAACTATTACGGTTCCCAACAGAGCATGGGGTAGAGGAGGTCAGGAGAGATCAGCTGCAGGCAAAGAATTGCTCCATGACAATAATAAAACCCGCCTGCAGTATACGAGAACCGGAGAAGGTAGAGATCGAAGACGAGGACATGGAAGTCCTAGAGGACGTCAGCAAGGAGCCAGCTGAGAAAAGTGAAGAAGCACTAAAGAAAATCCTCGTCAAGGAGGGGGATGAAGAACGTTTCTCTCTTCTCGGCTCGGGCTTAGTCGAAGAAGAGGAAAAAGAGTTGGAGGCTTTCTTGAGAGCAAATATTGAGGTGTTTTGCTTGGACACCTTACGAAATGCCTGGCATTGACCTCGAGGTCACTTGCTATGAATTGAACGTTGACAGGTTAGCCAAATCGGTAATTCAATGAGCTAGAAGACCGATGTTGATGCACGTCGAGGCAGTAGAGGAGGAAGTAGACAGACTTCTGGAAGCTAGAGCCACTCTAGAGGTAAGTTACCCGACATGGCTATCAAACACAGTTGTGGGGAAGAAAAAGAACGGTAAATGGAGGGTCTGCGTGGACTTTACCAGCCTGAACAAGGCTTGTACCAAAGACAGTTTTCTTCTCCCCAAGATTGACTAACTAGTAGACGCCACTTCAGGACATGGAAGAATGAGCTTCCTGGATGTCTATAGGGGGTACCATCAGATTGCCATGTATCCCTCGGATGAGGAGAAGACTGCATTTATCACCCCGAAAGTCCTGTATTGCTACAAAGTGATGCCTTTTGGGCTGAAATACGTAGGAGCAACTTACCAAAGATTGGTAACCAAGATGTTCAGACACCTGATCGGCCAAACGGTGGAAGTTTACATCGACGATATGGTTGTGAAGACCAAGGAACCAGAAGGCCACCTGGCCAACCTAAAGGCAATCTTTGATATCCTTAAAACATATCGGCTCCGACTCAATGCATCAAAGTGTGCATTTGGAGTTGGATATGGTAAGTTCTTTGGGTACCTGGTGACCAGAAGAGGCATTGAGGCCAGTCCAGATCAGATCAAGGCCATCCTGAAGTTGAAGAGCCCGGCGTCAGCAAAACAGGTGCAAATGCTTACTGGAAGGGTCGCAGCCCTGAACAGGTTCATAAGAAGAAGTTCAGACAAATGCAAACCTTTCTTCAACTTAGTGAAGAAAGCCACAGACTTCTTATGAACCGAGGAGTGCGAAGCCGCCTTGGCCGACTTGAAGAAGTACTTGACCTGTAACGCCCCAACTTCCGGGCCGTTAAATACGCACAATAATACAACACAAGTAGGATAGATGACCAGAACATCTTAATATACATATATAACCAGAGTTAATATCGCAGATAATTCGTTTATGTTCCATTACAGGATTACCAAAACATTGCCAAACCAAAAGTCAAAAGGAAAAAAAAAAACAACTAGTCTAAGTCTTCAAATGAACTACAGCTCCAACACTTCATCTCGTTTGCCTTCGAAATAACCTTCACCATTGTAAACTGCTTCATCACCTGGCATGACACGCCATGAGCTTGGAATGCCCAGTAAAAACACACACACCTCCATATCTTCTATCAACCAATCAACCATACATAGAACAAATCGGAATACATAACGTACTTACAATAAGGTTTTACGAATTAGTAGTTAGACTAGGCATCTAGAATCCCCCAAAGAGATCCTTCTACCCAACCACACGGATTGAACACCGGACTATTCAGAACTCCCCCTTTTGCTGCTTTGCAGACCTTACCAGCTATGCCCACCTCCTGGTTATTTACCAGTCAGTGACATTGATGGACCTCAAAAGGGACGGCCAAACAAGTGGGCTCGCTTACACCCAAATCGTGCCTAGGGCTCGCTTACACCCTGCACATACCATACCAAATCATGCCTAGGGCTCGCTTACACCCTGCACATAACATACCATACCAAAATCATCTCGGTATTGGGAAATGGGGCATATCGGCTAGAGGACAATGAGAGCAAAGAATTGCCGAGGCCTTGGAATACTTGCAATTTGAAATTTTTCTATCATTAGAGTTTTTCTTTGTTCTCTTGTTACTTGCCGAAGTAAATAAATAAAGATTTGAGCTTGATTTTTTACTTGACCTTGTTTCTAGAATACATGTATGATGAGAACCCAAGTGGAACTTAAGTTCACATTAGGGGGCAGAGAGTTAATAACGGTTTATAAGTTGAAGATAAACCGAGATCATGTTTAACACTTGTTGAAACTTGAGAAAAGTTTATAAGTTGAAGTTAAACCGAGATCATTGTTTACCACTTGTTGAAACTTGAGAAAAGTTTACACGTTGAAGTTAAACCGAGATCATTGTTTAACACTTGTTGAAACTTGAGAAAAGTTTACAATTTGAAGTTAAACCGAGATCATACTTAACACTTGTTGAAACTTGAGAAAAGCTTACAAGTTGAAGTTAAACCGAGATCATTGTTTAACACTTGTTGAAACTTGAGAAAAGTTTACAGGTTGAAGTTAAACCGAGATCATTGTTTAACACTTGTTGAAACTTGAGAAAAGTTTACAAGTTGAAGTTAAACCGAGATCATGTTTAACACTTGTTGAAACTTGAGAAAAGTTTACAAGTTGAAGTTAAACCAAGATCATATTTAACACTTGTTGAAACTTGAGAAAAGTTTACAAGTTGAAGTTAAACTGAGATCATGTTTAACACTTGTTGAAACTTGAGAAAAGTTTACAAGTTGAAGTTAAACCGAGATCATTGTTTAACATTTGTTAAAACTTGAGAAAAGTTTACAAGTTGAAGTTAAACAAAGTATATGTCTTACACTTGTTGAAATTTGTGAAAAATTTACAAGTTAAGGCTAGATCGTATCAGACTTAAGTATTCATGTACTTGCCGAGGTAAACAATTGGTTTGTATAAACTGAGGTATTTTCACCCCGAGAAAATTACACTGTGAAAGTATGCATTGAAGGCACGCAGAAATATTCTAAGTATGAGAGCCATACGAGCAGTAAAGAGAAAGGAAAGATACAAGCATACAAGGAAAAAAGTTGCATTCACAATCAAAAGATGCAATGTCGGCCAAAAGCTTACAATTGTTCCAAGAAAGGAAAAACAAAGTTCAAAATACAAAGGAAAAAAACACCGAAGTCAATACTCTTCAGCAACACCAGATGGTTGAATTTGAAGCTCAGAAGACTGCTGGGAAGACATCTCGGCAGCCTTCTCAGCCGCGAGCTCTGCGTCAATTTCTTGAAGGGTTTGATCGAGACTCTTCTCGGCGAGAGACACATCTGATGATGCCTTCTCAGGAACGACATCCTTGGGAACCTCCTCAACCTTTTCATCCTAAGTCAAGTCTAGGACTTGCTCATTTTGAGGAGGGGATTCGGCCCCAGTAATTTCTTTGGACTTTCTCACCAGAACTTCTTCCTCGGACTCAGAGTCGTCCTCGGATTGGCTTGGAGTTAGGGGGAATGGTAGAGGAATGCCATCGGTGTTCCTTAGGGGGGAGTCCTCGGGGACATCAAGTTTCTTTAGCAAGGTCATCCAACCAAGAGTGAAACCCTTGTTGCATGCCTGCTTGACTTGCTTTTGATAATCCACCGTGACGTTGGCTACCCCTTCGTTGTAGCCTCTCTCATCGGCGGCCTTAACTTCGGCCTCTTTGGTAGCCAGGGCGTCCTGAAGTTCCCTTTGGGCCTCGGCCGTTTTATCTTCGGCTTCTTTTAGCTGGGCCTGGAGGACTTTGTTTATAGCCTTAGCAGCACCCGCCTTCTCTTCGGCGTCATCCTTGGCTTTGATGGCAGTCTCGGCCTGATCCTCCAAAGTCTTCATTTTTGATTGTAAGTTTTTGTTAGTCTTCTGCAGACTAGAGACCTCCCTCTTCTTTTCGGCTAATGCCTGCCTCGCCTCAAATGATTGAACTAAAAAGGAGTGGGCGTGCTGGATTGCCTGAAGAAAAATGAACAGAGCAGAAGTCATTAGAATAATTTTTCTAAGTATGAAATAAAGAAAGAAAAATTAAAAGAAGCTTACTGTGGTAGAATGCTGCAGCATCAGAGCATAGTTCTTATACTTAGTCATCTCGGCGTTGCGGTCGAGATCACCTGGGAAAAGCAGAGCAGTGGTAAGTGCAACACCGACGTTGATGTCGTCGGCGTTGTCGTCGACAGTGACTAGCCTGTCTTCCAAGGTAATGGCAAGAGTCCAGGGGACACAAGACTTCCTGGACCCAGACGCCGTGGTGGACTCTAACCTCGGCTTCTTTGCCCGAGTTGATTGTGAAGTGTCGGCATTGGCGAACCTCTTCTGAGGGGTGGAGGAGGTCTTCTCACTTGGAGCCAATTTTGAAATGGGCAAGGTGTCCTCAGTATCAATCTGAGTCACCTTTGCCTTTGGCTGTGCCTTTTTAATTCTTTTTTGTTTTGGCTTTGGAGGCTGTGCTGGTACTGTTTCAGCGTCAACAAAGGATGGAATGTCGGCCAAGAGGTCTTTGGCAATAGCTTTTTGACGATCCATCTCGGCAGGAAAAAGAGTTCGTCGCCGACGTTGTCGCTGGGATGGTGGGATCAAGAATGGGGTCGATGTTGATGGCTGCTCAGTTGGATCAGAGGTTGATCCTTGATCTGGCTGAGATGTGGAAGCGGCTGGAGGAGTTGTGGCAGAAGGCAGAGAAAGGCTTTTCTTCTTCTTCTTTGGGACGTTGGGGAGTACTAACTTATAGGTTGGTATAAAGTTGAGTAGCAGTGGGGCTTTCCGCTTGTGGACTGGCAGATCCAAAAGCTTCTTCAAGTCCTTACTGGGGAAGAAGGACTGACGAAAGCCCTTGGGTGGCTGAGGAAGAACTGCAAAAAAAGAAAAGCACAAACATTAGAACAGAATATGGGAAACTTTAAAGAAAGTAAGAAAATTTATGAAGGGTGGCCCTTACCAGCTCCTTCCCCGAAAACTGTTCGGCTTAGGGGATATAGATAGGGGTGTCCGCGGTTCGGTTTGGGACGGTTTGCGGTTCGGTTTGGACCCACCCGCATCTATGCGGTTTGGGGAAAAGTCAACCCGCAACCGCCCGCAATGCGGTTTGCGGTTTGTGCGGATAGGGTTCGCGGATGTGCGGGCGGTTGCGGGCGGTTTGCGGATTGAACTTTTTTTCAAAAATTATTTTTAAACCCTTTTTTTTCCTCCCATTTTGTCAATCTTTATTTTGGACATTTTTCCTCATATTTTATAAAATGCTCCAACGTTAATAATTAATGAATTAAAACTTATAAAAAACTTACAAAATAAAAAACACAACAAATTCAATTCGAAACCTAAACAAATTACTCAAAATCTACATTCATCATTAACTTACATTCATCGTACATTCATCATTCATAACCCAAATAAAAAAAGTGCTACATTGAAAGTTCTACATTCATCATTCCTAACCCAAATACAAAAAAAGAAAAAAGAAAAAAGAAAAAAATTCTTCATTAACTTACATTCATCCAAAATGCAAAAAAAAAAAAAAAAAAAATTTATTAACTTACATTCATCCAAAACCAAAATGCAATTAAAAAAAAAAATTTGTTGTTAAACTTCATCAATACAAACCCATGAAATAAAATAAAAACATTTCAATTCCAATCCTTCACTCACATGTTGTCAAACTTCATTCGCATCCAATCCAACTTTCACAAATTCGAATTCCATGCATTTGGTTGATGAACCCTACACAAAAACAAATTGAAAAAATATAAACTTTAATCTTCAATTATAGTAAAAAATGAAAAGATAAACAAATGTCTATATATTTCATCTCAATATAGTAAGAAAATGTATTGAGTATATGAAAAAATTACCAATGATCAAATGGATATTAGAGATCAATTATAGCATCAACATTATAGGTTGAAGTTGAAGATGAGCTCGACTCCAAAGTACCTAATTAGGAATCAACAAGAGAAGATTAATAAAACTTACATTAGAAAATGAACAATACAAATAAAAATGAAGATAAATAAATTCTCATTTACCCGAGTCATATTGCTCAAATTCCTCCACATCATCCATCGCCTTTCGAAGAGAAATTGGAAGGTTGCTTCGAAGCCAATTTTGAGTACATGCAAGAGCTTCAACCATAGAAGGTGAGAGTGAACTACGAAATGGGTCAAGAATACGCCCTCCCTTACTAAAAGCCGACTCCGATGCAACGGTAGAAATAGGCATGGCCAACACATCCCTTGCAAGTTGTGATAACACCCTATATTTGGTTGCATTCACCTTCCAATAATCCAAAATCTCAAATGTTTGATTCTTTGCAAAATGTTCAACCTCGGATAAATATTGTTCTAATTCCGACTTAGATCCACTAGTGCATCGCCCCTTCAAATAGGAATTAAATTGGGAGTCAACTAAAGAATAGGGATCATCATCATCATCATCTTCCACCATATTCACAACTTCATTCACACTTGGAAGTTTCTCATTTGAAGGATAAAGTGTGACATAATGGCTATACAAACGACTCAAACAACTTTTAACCTTGTCAACCATCTCTTCCACCTTTCTATTATCTCCAGGAAATAAATTGGAAAAACAAAACTCCAAGTATGTCATTTTTTTGGTAGGATCAAGAACCACTGCAACATACAACAACAAATTGATTTTACTTCCATCCCCCCAATACTTGCTAAACTTTAGCTTCATAGTCTTTGCCATTGAGCTCAAAGTATCATCCTCCTCAAAATTTATTGGTTAATTTTGCTTTCAATAACAAACATCTCTTTGTAAAAAGCATTGGAAGTAACAAAGAGAGACCCCGAAAATTTCTTAGTTGCAACATAAAATAATTTTAGAAACCTCAAAAAAATTCTACACTTTTTCCAATCCAATTCATTCGGACTTCTTCTTATGCCACCATCAACATCAATGAAATAAGGTTCAAAGTTGGAATCCACAAACTTCAATCGGTTAAAAGCCTTCTCATACTTTTCGGCGGCCTCTAACATCAAATAGGTAGAGTTCCACCTAGTTGGTACATCTAGGCATACAAGAGCTTTTGAATCAAGTTTGAGTGTGGCCGCACATTTCTTAAAAACATCATGCCTTTGAGGAGAAGACCTCACATATCTCACCGCAAGTCTAATGTTGGCAATAGAATCATCCATTTCTTTCAACCCATCACTCACAACGAGATTAAGAATATGTGCACAACAACGCATATGAATAAACTCATGTTGCAAAATAGTCCCCTTCCAATCTTTGGTTATTGTTTTCAAATATTGAACGGTAAGATTATTAGAACTAGCATTATCAACGGTTAAGGTGAATATGCTATCTATGTTCCACTCAATCAAACACGACTCAATTTTTCGACCTAATGTTTCTCCTTTGTGATCCTCAACTTGTTGAAAATTTATGATTCTTTTTTGAAGTTTCCAGTTATCATCAATGAAATGAGCAATCAAACACATGTAACACAAATTCTGAATAGATGTCCAAGTATCCGTAGTAAAGCAAATTCTACGACCCTTCATGGCCTTCTTTAACTTATCCCTTTCATTCTTGAATATGTTGAGCACTTCTTTAGATATGGTTTGACGAGAGGGAATTGGTGTGAATTTGGGTTACATGGCATTACAAAATCTTCTAAACCCAACACCCTCCACAAATCTAAATGGTAACTCATCAATGACCACCATCTCCACAAGAGCCCTTTTACAAGTATCAAAATTAAAAATTGTTGCTACAACCTCAACACCCTCTTCATTTTGTTTCGGTTTAAGATTTAATGTTTGTTGACCATCTGTATCCCTATTTGGATATTCTTTACAATTGGGTGTATGACTCCTCAAATTGCTAGTCCCATGAAGTCTAGAGTCAGCCATATACTCTTTCTTACAATATTTACATACGGCTCTACGCTTCCCATCGGTCCCTACAACCTTGTCAAAATGATCCCAAACTGTGGATGGTGCTCTCCCCCCTCTGCCCTCACTCTTTCTCTTTGGGGGTCTAGGAGGCTTAGGTTCAGGTTCAGGTTCGGGCTCGACTAAGAGGGGATTCATTTGAGAATTAGAGGATTTCGGAGGTACAAGATTGATTGCGGGAGATTGAATACTATCCTCCATTTAAACTGGATTACAAAAACAGTCACAGATTCAATTTTAATTCAATCAAACAGATTAATTCAACAGATTTAATCAAAAATTAATTCAACAGATTAATTCAATAGATTTAATCAAACTGAATTAATCTGTCACAGTCACTAGTTTTTGATTAAAATTCAGTTTTTGATTAAAATTCCCAAAAACTCAATCCACATGTAAATCAGAAATTAGTGTTACAAATAAAACTCATAAATAGAATAAACCCAAAAAATCAGTGATAGTATACAAAAACAATCACAGATTAATTCAACAGATTTAATCAAAAATTAATTCCAAAAAACAGGTTCATCACAGATTCATCACAGATTTAATTCAATCCAATACCATAGATTTAATTCAATCCAATACCACAGATTTAATTCCAAAAATACAGATCTGTTGCCACAAATAAAAAATAAATAAATAAACACAGACAGATCTATGAACTGATCCAATTTATACAGATCCAATAAATAAATAAACACAGACAGATCTATACAGATTCAATACAGATCCAATTTCAATACAGATTCAAAAAAATTCCAAACAGATAAACAAAAATTAAATAACAGATAAATTAGAGAATAAGAGACATTCCAATTAAACAGATTTATGAACTGATTTCAATATTTGAACTGATAATCCCTATTTAAACAGATTTATGAACCGATTTCAATATTTGAACAGACATTCCAGATAATCCCTATTTGAACTGATGTATGAACTGATAATCCCTATTTCTAAACAAACAAACACAAACAGAGATCGGGGCGAGAGAGAGAGAGAGAGAGAGAGAGAGAGAGAGAGAGAGAGAGGCTTACCTGTGAGAGAGAGCCGATCGGTGTAGATGCAAAACCAGAGAGTATGAGACTGTGAGATGAGAGAGTGAGGGAGATGAGATACTGAGAGAGACAGATCAGAGAGAGACAGATCTCAATATGTTCGAAAAAAACCAAAGATCGGGGAGAGAGAGACCTAGACAGAGATCAGAGAGAGGGGCTTTACCTGTGTGCGATGAGGTCGATCGATCGGTCGATCTTGTGAGAGAGAGACTCGATCACTGAGTGCGCAGATCAAAATCGCGAGTGAGAGTGAGAGAGAGATCGAGAGGAGGAGAGGAGATACAGTTCTCTGATGAGTGAGTGTGTGAGTTTGATTAGATTAGGGTTTGTCTTGTTTTGAACGATCAGATTTGAAGGGGAAAAAAAGAGGTTATTTTGAACAGTCAGATCAGATTAAAAAACAAAAAAAAAGAGTTTTATGCGGGCGGGTTAGGCGGGTGCGGGTCAAACCCGCAACCCGCCCGCAACTCGAAATTTACATAAAATTCAAACCGCACCCTACCCTAATGTGTTTGCGAAACCACCCATACATGCGCGGTTCGGATCGGGTAGGGCGGTTTGGGCAGTTCGGATGACCCTATGCCCAGCCCTAGATACAGATGAAGGTCATCGTTTGGTTGAAACTCCCAATTGCCTGAGACAATGAAGTAATCGTCTCCAGCACCCTTGTTCGAGTCTGGGAGGTCGGCAATGAGTTTCTATTTAGTGGACCTCGGCTTGAGGTAATAGATGTGGCCTTTTTTCGATTTCAGACGACACATGGTATAACAGTACTGGAAGTCAGCAAGAGTAATCCTGGCACTCTCCTGTTTGGCTAAGGCTATGGTACCATTGATAACTCGGTAAGAATTTATGGCAGCTGCATTGGGTTCAATTTATAGAAAGGAAGGATTTCACTGAAAAAAGGGTCAAGTGGGAACCTAAGTCCACACTCAATAAACGCCACTACTAGGAAAGGCATGAGGTTCACATCGGGCATGATAGAGTCATCCTCCCCAGCCAACCTCAGATGAACGTCGGCCGGGATATCAAACTCTCTCCTAAAGTGCTCTAGTTTGGTCGGGGTGTCTACTCTATGCTTTGACATACCCATAACGTCGGCTTAATTGGAGGACTTTGATTTCAGAAAGAAGTGTTTTGGAAAGGGTTTTTAGGGGACCTCGACTAAAAACCTAAGAATGTACTATGGTAAGAGTTCGTATGGATCTAAATAGAGTTTGTGTCAGTTTTTCCTAGGGTTTGTAAGCTCTATAGACAAATTCCAAATCCTGAAGTCTAAGCAAGTGAAGATTGAAGACAAAAATCTGGAAAAGTCACAGCAAACAGAAAAGAAAGAATGTGTTTCAGAAACGAGAATGGTGATGAAGCCATTGAGAAATACAAGACAAAAAAATGTGTATTCAAGAAGACGAATTGGGCAAAAACAGAGACGCGAAGCAACCATACTCAAACACATATACAGAATAAACTAATCAAAGACAAGCAAGTTTGCAAAAATGACAGAGTTGAAGGAAAAATCAAGAACTGAAACCAAGGAGAAACAGTGGCTTACCAGAAAAACTAAAGCCGGTGAGAGGATCGCCGGAGTCAGACGACGGTTGTAGAAGCAACGGAACAGTGAAAATCGTGCCGGAAGTGATGAAACGGAGCAAGTTGCAGAGCTAAGTGAGCTTGGGCAATGGCGGACTCAAAGCTAGAGAGAGAAAAGCTTCGGAAATAACAATGATAAGTGAAAAGATGAAAGAAGAGGGAAAAGTTCTGTTAAAACTTGAAATGACGGCGAAATAATTAATGAGCCTAGAACGACGGATTCGTCAGATGGCGCACGCAGGCACGAGACGATTTATAGGCTCGTGACAGGTATGATCTAGTAAGGAGAACACACGTGGCTAAAACGGTTGAGTTGTTATGCATGACAGCTCATACGCCTAGAGAAGCTCTTGAAATTCTTGTTCTTTAAAAAGACACGTCGGCCTTCATGATGATATCGGCTAAAGAATTTTATAAGCAGACGTACCGATATAGGTACCATCACCTCAGAATGCCGAGATAATGGAACCTAGGGGGCAGTTGTGGGGATATATTTTCTGAGTACCAACACATGGCCAAGGTGACGCCGACGTGTCAGCCAAGGTGCCACGTGTCCTAGTCCTGATGCCGAGGTGATCTCGGCAAGGCCGAGGTTATCTCCGAAGATATCGGAATCCGAGATAAGTGGATAAGGGACAAGAGTCCTAGAATAAGGAAGGACTTCAGCATGGATAAGGATAACACTCTTAGGGAGTTTATCTTTATCTCTTGGAGAGTCCAGGATAAGCATTAAGCAAGAGTCCATTGAAGCCAGGCTTCTACCAGGACTAGGATTGAGTCAACTATAAAAGGAGGGCACCCCCGATGGGTCTAAGGTACGCAATTTAGACTTTGAACAGTGAGTTTAGCAATATTGATTAACTTTGAGAGATATATTGATTTGATTGTCGGAGTGCCCTTGGGTGGACGAACCACCACCGGAGTCTTCTCTTTCTGTTGCAGGTCATCCAGGTGTCATCTATTTTGCCAGTGTTCTATAGTTGAAAGCTGAGTTGGCAGTGTGGTCAGCAATTCACTCACACAGAATCCAATCATGTCATCTTCATACAAACCCAAGCCTCAATTCCCTCTCGACATTTGGTATCCATGAGAAAGTAATGAATTCCACAGGTTTGGATGTTGTACACACTCATTTGGGTTGTCCCCAACCAAATCAACTTCATAACAAGAAAACCTTCCCCAACTACTAAAGAAAAAAAAGAGTAATAGTAATCAACACCTTTAGGCTTGTTTTTATTAAAAAATTGACCCTTCTTAATCAAGATCGGTGAGACAAAAAATAACAAACAAAGAAGAAAAACGAATCAAACAAACCACACACATACACACACACATGAACACAAGGATTTACGTGGTTTACCTCAGAATAAGGCTACGTCCATGGCTGCTGTGGTTTTTCACTATAATCAGAAAAATACAACTCTCCCTTCATCTGAAAAAGGCGACCTCTCATCTATTTATAAGTATAGAATAGAATTAGGATTACACAGAAACACATGGAAATTACGAAAGTAACCAAAAATTTCGGCCAAGGGGGGTAAACCGCCCCTGGACCCCTTTCTCCTTAGGGGGAGGCCCCCCCCAAATCTCTCATTGGACCTAGTGTTTGAGTGAATAATAGGGTTGAGTGAACAGTACTTATCAGGGTCTACCGACCTAACAATCTCCCACTTGGAACCTGATAACATGAGCTCTCCATCATCTTCATTACATACAAGAATACCGCAACAACTCGATTTTTCTTTATCAATCTTGAAGGTCAACTAAAGCTGCACACAACTTCAGTTTGTCAATGGTGACTGTCTTGGTCAACATGTCTGCTAGATGCTTACTGCCTTGGATCTTCTTAAGAGACAAGTTTTTTATAAGCAAAAAGAACTTTATTAATGAAGAAAAATATACATATAAGATAAAGGAAGGTGAGTACGAAAAGTATCAAAGTAAAATAATACGATCCCAACTAAGTTGGTATCGAGAAGAAAACCCAATTCATTTAGTAGCACTACCATCAAAGGTTGGTGGGAGACCAACAATAACAAACAAAAGAGCAACCACAAAAAAAAAAATAAATAAAACCAAAAGAGATAGAAAATCCAATCATGTCATCTTCAATAGAGGGCAGCGGAGATGGTGGAGGAGTGAGTGTAGCCAAATCTAAGGGGGGCCTTGCGGTTGTGGGGCCTCTCCGAGCAACGCAAAGATGGCGGTAAAGGAGGGGGATCATCACCATTTCTGCGAGGGGCCTTACGGCGTCTCTTCGCCGGGAGGACTGAGGGAGGCGGAGGTGGGGGTGGTAGCGGTAGTGGAGGAGGAGGTGGTGGTGTTGTCTGGTTAAGTGAAACAGAATGACGGAGAGGGGTCTTGCGGTGTCTCTTCGTTGGGAGGACTGAGGGAGGCAGAGATGGGGGTGGTGGTGGTGATGAAGTAGGAAGTGGTGGTGTTGTCTGGTTACCTAAAACAGAAGGAGGGGGAGGGGGAGGGGGAGGGGGAGGGGGCTGGGGCTGAACAAGAACATCACAGCCACCACCCCAATTGTTTTTGCCACAAAAGAGAGAGAGAGACCATGGTGTGGATGGTCTTTGTAGACATCCTCGAACGTCCAGGGGAAATCCCCCGTTCTGTTCATTTGGGCTCGCTACAGTTTGGACTCAAATGTCACAGTTCTTAATCTGATCTCGCAAAGTGCAATGCGAGACTGATAAATCACCAAAGAGTCCAAATCCGGCAAATCGTTTTGGAAAACATATTTTTAGAAAGAAGTGCCAAACATGGACTGCTTTGCCAGATACAGAGTCGCCACCTAAATATTTTATTTTGGGGGAATTTAGGAAACCCTAACTCGTTGCCTATGGTCATGTGTCCGTCATCACCAGAGTTGCCTCGGCTTGGGAACTTTGGTACGATTGGGGAAGGTCATCTATGAGCACCCCTGCTCGCCCAATCAAAGATCGGCCACTACTAAACATGATATCGAGTTTTTGAAAACACATGTGTTCTTATTCTGGTTATTTAGCTAATCTTACTATGTGATGCACACAACACACAAGTATAGACTAGATCGCCTAATTTGGAATAAAGCATCGCATATCCGTTTGTTTGGAAAATGGTTTGAGATTTGCTACTCGCAAGTAGGCTAAAACACGGATTCCAATGAATTGTTCCAATTCAAGTAATCCAACCTTCACCCACAGGCATTCAAGCAGTTATATCACATAAGCAATTAGCCTCATGGCAAGCATGCTGACATGGCAGCTACTTACACGCATGCAAGGATGCTAAAGCATAAACACTTACCGAGTACTCCGAGCCCAAACAGAAACTAGTTAGTAATCAATGCATGATCCTAGTTCATGTTAAGATGGCTAATGCAATACATGCAAAATGCAACTAGAAATAGGCTCGGCTATTCTAAGATGTCATGTAAAATGTAACTTGATACATGTATTCAAATTGGAATTGAAATACAATGCAGTTAGTATGATGCGCCGAGCCCGGTGCATGCAAGACAGATGAATGGATGCAAACATGCGAGTATAAGTATGCTAATTGAAACATGCCCTAATCTAACCATCATAAGCTAGTAAATATAAGGGAGAAAGACGTGGGGTTGGAAGACATACACACACTCACACACACTTATTACACAATTGCCCTTTCTCGAAGAGTCCGAATAAATATTACAGATTAACTAATTAACTAACTAACTAGCTAATTAATTATTACAAAACCCTTAACTAATTGACAAATCAATTAATCTACTAAAGCAGTAAAACAGCCTCGGGAAGAGGGATGCACGCATGCTCGGTCGGCTTTGCTCGGAAATCCATCGCCATGCCACAGTTGCCTTTGTTTACACTGCTCTGCTCTTTTGAAAACTGTGCCAACCTCTGTGACACCTTTGAAACATCTTGGGGACATGCTGAGAGGCCATCGGCCATGAGATGGGACCACCGGCCAGGTGAAACAGGTCATCGACCATGAGTTGGGCTCTCGGCTAGAAATACGTAGCCGGCCGGCACTGAAGATGGCCGACCGGCCATCTCTTCCTGCAGAATCCTGTTTTGCTGCAGCAGAGGGCAAATAGAGCATGTCAATGCATTTTCAAAGCAATGTTTGCACAACCACCCTCCTTATCATGTTTAAGACTCAAAGGAGTATGGTTTTCGACCCTCGGACCATCAATCATGCATTGCAATGCATGATGGCCAAAGAAGCCAAGTGTGCAACTCAATATGGAATGAAATGCACAAAACACATAAAGGGCCCCAACCTCTAACATGATTGATCAAGAGGTAAGAGATGCACACACAATGCAATGCAACCTAGGCAAGCAAGCAAGCATGCAAATAACTCAAGTGTGCAACAAATCTAATGCAACATGAGCATGTTAACATGCAATATGCAATAGGCATACAACCTAAACATGTGGACATGTATAGCATGCAACAACATGCAAAATGAAACAAGCATGCAACAACATGGTGAGATGGACTTACACTAACATGGGTAGCTCTCAAGCATGTCAAAATTAGTGACCAAAATGGGATGAGAACAAGGCCCAAGATTCATGCAAACATGCATAATGCAAGGGCTCCAAGCCTAAGGCACAAAATATAACTCTCCAAGAACAATGCTAGGATGAAACATGGCATACAATGGCATACATTCCAGCTCTGAAATAGCATACAAGATGGTCCCGAAACATGCAAATACTTCAAGTTAGGCATGCAAGAGTGCTCAAAACTCAAAGCTAGGCATGGCTATTACACTACAAGCATACATGGCAAGCACCAATCGACCAAGAGGCCTAAAAACAGAGCTAAGGCAGCCCAAAACAAGGACAAAATCAGTTTAAGGCATGGCCAAAATATGCTAGAATGGAGGGCCAAAATAACATGCAATGTAAGCTAGTAAGCATGGTTTACACTACAAGCATATGGAACATATGAGCCAAACCAGCCAAAAAAAGATTCATGGCATGCCAAAACATGACCAAATACCCACTGAAATGTGCCCAATACATGCAAGAATGAGGTGCTACTTTGATAGGCTATAAAGAGGGTTGTTTTACACATGCAAGAGGGATATCCAATATGACAGAACCAGCTCTTGACAGAGCTCATGCAGGTCCTAAAACGCACTGAAAAAGGCCTAAACCAAGCTTAGGAAGCATGCAAGTAAGGGCTCCTTTGTAAGGCCAAAAATGTTAACAAACAAGACAACAAGGAGAGGGGATGACCCTCTCCTTCTTAGGACCTCAAAACACCATCCCCACCACTGAAATCCAGAGAGAGGGCCAATACAAGGTGGTCCCGAAGCTCACAAAAAAGGCACAAAAAAGAGGCCAAACAAGGCCTAAGAGGGGGTAAACAACCCCAAACACAAAAGTGATCTTAAACAAACTTCAAAAGGAGCTCAAAATAAGACTTTTTTCAGTTCATGCCAAAGCCCAAATATGCTTGCAAGTATGGCTAAAAGATGGAGCAAAACAAAGCTTAAAAGAGGGAATAGAGTGTTACCCTTGTAGCTTCAGCAAAACCAGCGGCATTGAGACCAAAAAAACAGACCTTCAACCTCTGAAAATGGCCTCCAAGATCCTTAGGTTGATGATGGAGGTGTTAGGCTAAGAGTTGGTGTGCAAAGGGGCCAAGAACTTCACTCTTTCTAAGCCTAAGTGTACAGACAAAGAGAGATATATGTGTATGCCTTAGCAAAATTTTTGGAACCTCTCTAAAGGAGAGGGAGGCCCTCTCTTATAGAGAAACAAGAGGGTTCAAGCTTCTTGGAGAAGCTAAAGAGGTTCAAGCTTCTTCAAGAAGCTAAAAAGGTTCAAGCTTTTTAGAGAAGCTAAAGAGGTTCAAGCTTCTTCAAGAAGCTAAAAAGGTTCAAGCTTCCTCAAGAAGCTAAAACAAAGGGTTCAAAAGGTTCAAGGTTCCTCAAGAAGCTAAAACAAGGGTGCAAATCCTCCATACACGTGTATGGAGGATACAGTATGTGCCACCTGGCACTCAATATCTGCATAAAGCAGATGAACAGGGTTCGACCAGCATAAAAGGCCGATCGACCAACACAAAGGGCCGGCCGACTAAATACATTGCCGACCGGCCAACACTTTTGGCTAGTAGCAATAAAACAGGGCCGGTGGCAACATGTCAAGGCCGGTGGGGTGTGAGGATAGCCAACAAGCCATTTCCCGTCCTCAGGTGCAAAGACCACAAGTCCTTGGTCCAACCAAGCACAAAACAAATAAGTCGAGAGATCTTGAGGCAAGGAGCACGACCAAGACCTCCGAGAACTCAAGACGAACACGAACATGGATGATCATCGAGTGTTCAAACGATGACGTCCAAGTCTTGAGGACGGTCGAAAATGGTGTGTCTATAGTCTTGCATTAGCAAGAGCATGTGCTTATAAAGGTGCATAGACATGCTCAAAATAAGATCGAATCCCCTCCGACATACTCAAAATCAAGATCGACTCCTCAAGATCGAATCACCTCGAATCCTCAAGATCGAATCCCTTCCGATGAAACTTTCGGCCTTGCCAATTGGGCGTTTTCACAAGTAGATATTTACATGGATATATTTACAAAGAAAAAAAAAGGTTAGAACAAGTACTTTCTAAATGTTTTAAATATACAGTCAATGAATTCTAAGGCAACACATAGATGGGGAATTTATTGGAATTTTTTTTATTTGTATTTCAACTAATTCATAAGATATTATTATATTCTAATAAAATTTATTCTTTTGAATATTTAATTTATAAAATTTTAATTATCATATTTAAAATATTTTAAGAATAATTTTATCTTTATAAAAAAAATTTCAATGCTTAGTAATTTAGTAATGTGAATATTCACATTAAATAAATTTGACAGTGCAAATGTTTACATTGACATTATAAATGTTAACATCATGGAATATTCATACTATTAATGTAAATATTAATACGCGCTTCACTCTATTATTATTAAGGATATTTTAATAATTATATTACTCATAAAACTTATTAAAATATAAAAAAAAAATTTAAACTGAGTGGAATATAAGTATGTGAACAGGAATTTATGAACAATTTTATTTATTTATTTTTAATAACATTCAAATAAATCAAGAATAATAACTTAGTAGTTTAAAATTGATTGTATGGTTCGACAATATCATAGAAATTTTTAATTTGTATTTTTTTTTATCTGTAAAAGTCAATTGTTAATAGTTAAATTAGCAATTATGAAAGTTAGCATTATCACCCTTGTAGAATACGAAGTGATTCCCTCCTAATTCAACTTCTCCTAGGAAGAGTTGAACCTGTAATCTATTCTTAGGACTAAATCCTTAAGA
Organism: Camellia sinensis; assembly: GCF_055761805.1. Taxonomy (NCBI): domain Eukaryota; kingdom Viridiplantae; phylum Streptophyta; class Magnoliopsida; order Ericales; family Theaceae; genus Camellia; species Camellia sinensis. The sequence continues at coordinate 146,378,910 of NC_138972.1, read as the reverse complement.
GATTCATGGTGGTCAAAAAAATAAAAAAAAATAATAATTTGAATTGTGGCATATAAATAAAAGAGAAAAGAGCTATACAATAGATTTATAAAAAAAGAAAAATATAGTTAAATTTGAGAACAATGCTTAAGCATTTTATTTTATTTATTTATTTTTTGAATTGTGTAAATTTTGAATGTTTAAAAGACTATAAAGATATGTTTTTTTTTTGTTTTTTTTTTAAAAAAACTACTCCTCGTTTGATTAATTCATCAATTTCAAATCTTAGAAATAAATTTACCAACTTTTTCACTAGTGCTAATTAGTGCTTGACCATTAGTATTTGAATGTGTAAAAGTATTTTGAAAATTGAAAATGGTTAAAAAGAAAAAATTGAAAAAAATTATAAAGTATTTTAAAATTAGTAAAAAAATGTATTATATTGTTCACTTTTTATTTTATTTTATGCTTTTGCTCCCAGAATTACTAGTGATACTCTATATGCAGAACTTTTGTATAAAATAATATGGTTGATATCGGTATTTCACTTCAAAATAAATAACAGTTAAGATGGATTTTATTATAAAAAATAAAAGTGTTTTCTACTCAAAACAAAAATTCAAAAATACTTTAAAATATTGAAATTTTGAAAAGAAGATCTCAATTTGAATTAGTGTAATATGAGATTACATTCATTATAAATTTAATATAAATATTCACTTCCGACTAAATAACAGTTAAGATGGATTTTATTACAAAAAATAAAAATGTTTCCTACTTAAAATAGAAATTCAAAAATACTTTGAAATATTCAAATTTTGAAAATAAGATGTTAATTTGAATTAGTGTAATATGGGATTACACTCATTATAAATTTAATACAAATACTCACTTCCAAATAAATAACAGTTAAGATGGATTTTATTACAAAAAATAAAAATGTTTCCTACTCAAAACAAAAATTCAAAAATACTTTAAAATATACAAATTTTGAAAATAAGATGTTAATTTGAATTAGTGTAATATGAGATTATACTCATTATAAATTTAATACAAATATTTCAAATTTTTTTTGATCAAAAAAAAAAAAAAACTTTATTGATGAAAAAGCATAGTACATACAAAATTATATCAACAAAGAACGGAAGTGCAGAAAGCATCAAATCAAACCTTAACAATCCCTACTAGGTTGGCACCGTAAAGAAAGCACAATCATCTACTAGCACTTACCCAAGATTGGTGAGGAACCAATCAAACAAAATCCAAAGAAGAACAGACCAACTATACAAAGCACAACAAAACCAGCAGTGCTAGCAGTGCATCAAGACCAGTAGTGCATCGACCCGGTACTACTAGCAAGCCAATCATCAAACCAATCAACACAAATATTTAAAATTTAGTAAACTCTTCCCAGTCACATTGCTGTTAACAAAAGACTACGTCACACTATTCTTGTGATCTCTTTCGCATAAATTAAATTATGTAAGAGTATTGTTTCTATAAAAATGTAAAATTCTATTTTATTCTTATTTAATATATAATGCAACGTCTAAGAAGCACAAACACTTATAAGAATGTGGCGTATTGTATTGTGTTCGTGTTTTGTTCGTGTCGAACACTAGCATTCATTAGACACTTCATAATACGTGTCTAACACGCGTTAAAACGTGTCCTATATTTTTTTTCAAAAAAAAGTTTAGATCTAACAATTTTAAGACACTTGTATCCTTTGATTAAACACATGTCACTACAACAATTTAGACTTTTGGCGACCAATTATTTAGGGTTTAGGGTTTAGTGTTAAGGGCATTTGGGTTTAGGTTTTGGTGTTTTCGGTTTAGGGTTTAGGATTTTGTGGTTTAGGATTTTAGAATTTTAGGGTTTAGGGGTTTAGGGTTTAGAGTACTTAGGATTTCAGATTTAGAGTTTAGGGTTAAGGAGTTTAGGGTTAAGGGGTTTATGGTTTAAGTTTTATGTAGTTTAGGATTTGGGGTTTAGGGTTTTGAGGTTTTTGGTTTAGGATTTAAGGTTTATGGTTTAGCACTTAGGGTTTAGGATTTTTGGGTTTAGGTTTTAGGGTTTTAGGTTTAGGATTTAGGGTTTTGGGGTTTAGTATTTAGAGTTTTGGGTTTGGGGTTTAGGGTTTTTTGGTATAGGGTTTAGGGCTCAGGGCTTAGGATTTAGGGTTTTGGGTTTAGGGTTTAGGGTTTAGGATTTAGGTTTTTTAGGGTTTTCTAGGGTTTAGGGTTTGGGATTTTAAGGTTTAGGGTTTTTAGGGTTTGGAGTTTTTTGGGGTTTTGGGATGAGTGTTTTTTAGGGTTTGGAGAGTTTAGGGTTTAGGGTTTTGTGTTTTTGATTTCGAGTTTTGGGTTTGGGATTTAGGGTTACGATTTTGGGTCAAGGGTTTGGAGTTGAGGGTTTAAGTTTTAGAGTTTACGGTTTAGGGTTTTAGGTTTTTTAGGGTTTTAAAGTTTTAGGGTTTAGGGTTTAGGGTTTAGGATTTTGAGATTTAGGGTTGCGGGTTTTAGCGTTGGGTTTAGGGTTTAGGGTTTTTACGATTTTTTAGGATTTAGGGTTTGAGGTTTAGGTTTTAGTATTTTTAGGGCTTTTTAGGCTTTGAGTTTTTTTGGGGTTTAGGATTTAGGCTTTTTAGTGTTTTTTAGGGTTTCGGGTTTGGGATTTAAGGTTCAGGGTGTAGGGTTTAGAGTTTATGGTTTAGGGCTTTAAGGGTTTTTTAGAGTTTAGGGTTTAAGATTTTTTTAGGGTTTAGGGAGTTTGGGGTTTAGGGTTTTATGGTTTTTCGGGTTTAGGTTTTGAGGTTTAGGATTTAGGATTTAGGGTTTAGGACTTTGGGATTCAGCATTTTGGGGTTTGGGGTTTTGGATTTAGGATTTAGGGTGTTGGGTTTAAGGTTTAGAGTTTAAGGGCTTGGGGTTTTATGGCTTAGGGTTTAAGGGATAGGGTTTAGGGTTTAAGGTTTAGGGAGTTTAGGGATTAAGGTTTTTAGAGTTTTTAGGATTTTGGATTTAGGGTTTAGTATTTTGGGGTTTAGCATTTGGAGTTTAGGGTTTTGTTGTTTTGGGTTTAAGATTTAGAAGTTAGGATTTAGGGTTAAGGTTTATGGTTTAGGGTTTAGGGTTTTTGGGTTTTGGAGTTTAGGGTTTTGAGTTTAGGATTTAGAATTTAGGGTTAAGATTTAAGGTTTATGGTTTAGGGTTTTTAGGTTTAGATTTTAGGGTTTTTGGTTTAAGGTTTAGGTTTTAAGGTTTATGGTTTAGGATTTAGGGTTTAGGGTTTTTAGGATTGTTTAAGGTTTAGGCTTTGGGATTTGAGGTTTAGGATTTAGGGTTTAGAGTTTAGGGTTTAGGGCTTAGAGTTGAGTGTTTAGGATTTTAGGTTTTTTAGGATTTTAGGGTTTAGGATTTAGGATTTTGGGGTTTGGGTTGTGGTTTTAGGGTTGGATTTAGAGTTTAGGGTTTAGGGTTTTTAGGATTCTTTAGGGTTTAGGATTTGGGGTTTAGGTTTTCAGGCTTCTTGGGTTTTTTGGGGTTTGGGTTTTTTGGGATTTAGGGTACAGGCTTTTTAGGGGTTTCCAGGATTTTCGATTTGGGATTTAAGGTTTAGGGTTTTGGGGTTTAGGTTTTAGGATTTTTGGTTTAGGATTTAGTGATTTTAGGGTTTTTTAAGGTTTAGGGTTTGGGATTTAAGGTTTAGGATTTAGGGTTTTGGTTTAGAGTTTAGGATTTAGGGTTTAGGGTTTAGGGCTTAGAGTTGAGGGTTTAGCATTTTAGGTTTTTTAAGGTCTTAGGGTTTTAGGGTTTTAGGTTTTGAGGTTTATGGTTTAGGGTTGAGGGTTTTGGGTTTCTTGAATTTTTTTTTGGATTTAAGGTTTTTTGGGGTTTAGGTTTTAGGTTTTTTACAGTATTTAAGGGTTTTGGATTTGGGATTTAAGGTTTAGGGTTTAGGATTTACGGTTAATGATTTAGAGTTTAGGGTTTAGGGCTTAGGGTTTTAAGTGTTTTTTAGAATTTTTTGTTTATGGTTTTTTTAGGGTTTAGGGAGTTTGGGGTTGAGGGTTTTATGGTTTTTAGGGTTTAGGTTTTGAGGTTTAGGGTTTAGGTTTTAAGATTTAGGGTTTAGAGTTTTAGATTTAGCGTTTTGGGGTTTCGGGTTTATGATTTAGGGTTTCGAGTTTAAGGTTTAGGATTTTGGGGTTTAGGATTTAGGATTTAGGATTTAAGATTTACGGTTTAGCGTTCAGGGTTAGCGTTCAGGGTTTATCTTTTTGGATTTAGGGTTTAGGGTTTTATAGTTTTGGGTTTTAGTGGTTTAGGGTTTTGGGATTTTGCGGTTTAGGGTTTAGGATTTGGTGTTTTTTAGGACTTAGGGTTTAGGGTGTTTAGGGTTTAGGGTTTAGGGTTTGGGATTTAATGTTTAGGATTTTGGGTTTAGGGTTTAGGATTTTTAGGGTTTTTTAGAGTTTAGGGTTTTGGTTTTTTTACGGTTTACGGAGTTTGGGGTTTAGGATTTTGTGGTTTTTAGGGTTTAGGTTTTGAGGCTTTGGATTTAGGGTTTAGGGTATAGGTTTTAGAATTTAGGGTTTAGGGATTTGGCGTTTTGGGTTTTGGATTTTGAATTTAGGGTTTAAGGTTTTAGGGTTTAGGGTTTATGATTTTAAGGTTTAGGGTCTAAGGGTTAGGGTTTAGGGTTTAAGATTTAGGGAGTTTGAGTTTAGGATTTTTAGAGTTTTTAGGATCTAGGGTTTAGGGTTTTAGTTTTAGGGGTTTGGAGATTAGGATTCTAGAGTTTAGGGTTTTGGGGTTTTGGGTTTTGGGTTTGAGATTTATGATTTAGGGTTTAGGGCTAAGGTTTGGGCTTTAGGGTTTTAGGTTTAGTATTTTTGTGTTTAGGTTTTAGGGTTTTTGGTTTGGGGTTTAGGATTTTGGGTTTAGGGTATAGGGTATAGGGTATAGGGTTTTGGATTTTTGGTTTTGGGTTTAAGGTTTTTGGTTTAGGATTTAGGGTTTAAGGTTTTTAGGATTTTTTAGGGTTCAGGGTTTGGGATTTAAAATTTGGGATTCAGGGTTAAGGATTAAGTGTTTTTAGGATATAGGATTTTTTAGGGTTTGAGGTTTTCTAGGGTTTAGGGTTGAGAGTTTTTTAAGGTTTCGAGAGTTTAGGGTTTAGTGTTTAGTGTTTAGGGTTTAGGGTTTTTGGGTTTCGAGTTTTAGGTTTCGGATTTAGGGTTTGGGGTTAGGGGTTTAGGGTTTAGGATTTTTGGTTATTTTGCGTTTTAGGGCTTTAGGATTTGGGGTTTAGAGTTTTGGGTTTTGGGTTTAGCGTTGTGGGTTTTAGGGTTTAGGGATTTTGGGTTTTTTTTAGGATTTTGGATTTGGTGTTTAGGGTTTAGGATTTTTAGGGTTTTTTAGGGTTTGGTGTTTTTTAAGGCTTAGAATTTAGGGTTTTTTAGGGTTTAGGTTTTGGGATTTAACGTTTAGGTTTAGGGTTTAGAGATTAGGGTTTTTAGGGTTTTTTAGAGTTTAGGGTTTATGATTTTTTAGGGTTTAGGGAGTTTTGTGTTTTGGGTTTTATGGTTTTTAGGGTTTAGGTTTAAAGGTTTAAGGTTTATGGTTTAGATTTTATCATTGAGGGTTTAGCGTTTTGGGGTTTAGGGTTTTGGATTTAGGATTTAGGGTTTAGTGTTTAACATTTAAGATTTAGGATTTAGGGCTTTAGGGTTTAGGGTTTAAGGAGTAGGGTTTGGGGTTTAGGGTTTAGGGTTTTGGGTTTTGGGATTTTGGATTGATGATTTGTGGTTTAGGGTTTAACTTTTTGGGTTTAGGGTTTTAGGGGTTTAGTGGTTAGGGTTTTGGGGTTTAGGGCTTTACAATTTTAAGGTTCAAGATTTTAGGATTTAGAGTTCTTAGGATTTGAAATTTAGGTTTTACGGTTTAGGGGTTTAGGGTTTTGGGTTTAGGGTTTAAGAATTAGGTAGTTTAGGGTTTAGGGTTTTTAGGATTTAGGGTTTAGGAGTTTAGGGTTTTGGGGTTTTGGGTTTTAGGGTTTTGAGTTTTAGATTTAGGATTTAGGGTTTAGGATTTTGGATTAAAGGTTTAGGGTTTAGGGTTTTTTGGTTTAGGTTTTCGGGTTTTGGATTTAGGGTCTAGGGTTTTGGGGTTTAGTATTTAGGGTGTAGGGTTTGGGATTTAGGATTTTTTGGTACAGGATTTATGGTTTAGGGTTTAGGATTTTGGGTTTAGGATTTTGGGTTTATGGTTTTGGGTTAGGATTTTAGTTTTTTGGGGGGTTTTTAGGGTTTAGGTTTTGGGATTTAAGGTTTATGGTTTTGGGTTTATGATTTAGGGTTTTTTGGGTTTGCGTTTGTTTAGGGTTTGGGATTTTTTAGGGTTTAGGGTCTAGTGTTTTTTAGGGCTTGGAGAGTTTAGGATTTGGGTTTAGGGTTTAGGGTTTTGGGTTTTTGGGTTTCGAGTTTTGGATTTAGGATTTAGGGTTTAGGGTTTAGGATTTAGGGTGAGGCGTTTAGAGTTGAGGGTTTAGAGTTGAGGGTTTACGATTTATATTTTAGGATTTAGGGTTTTACGTTTTTTAAGGTTTTAGGATTTAGGGTTTATGGTTTAGGGTTTAGGATTTTGGGGTTTAGGGTCTAGGGTTTGGGGTTCTGGGTTTTAGGGTTGGGTTTGGAGTTTAGGGTTTAGGGTTTTAAGGGTTTTTTGGCATTTAGGGTTTGGGGTTTAGGTTTTAGGATTTTTAGGGTTTTTTAGGGTTTGTGTTTTTTTAGGATTTAGGGTTTTTGGTTTTTAGGGTTTTTTAAGGTTTTGGGTTTGGGATTTATGGTTTAGGGTTTAGGGTTTAGAGTTTAGGGTTTATGATATTTAGTGTTTTTTAGAGTTTAGGGTTTAGGGAGTTTGGGGTATAGGGTTTATGGTTTTTAGGGTTTAGGTTTTGAGGTTTAGGATTTAAGATTTAGGATTTAGGGTTTAGATTTTTGGATTTAGGGTTTAGGGTTTTGGGGTTTAGCATTTTGGGGTTTCGGGTTTTGGATTTAGATTTTAGGGTTTAGGGTTAACGATTTTAGGGTTTAGAGTTTTAAGGTTTAGGGTTTACGATTTTAGTGTTTAAGGTTATAAGGTTTAGGGTTTAAGGGGTGGGGTTTGGGGTTTAAGGTTTAGGGAGTTTAGGGTTTAGGATTTTTAGAGTTTTTGGGATTTAGGATTTGGGTTTTAGGGTTTAGGGTTTCAGAGTTTAGGATTTTGGAGTTGAGGATTTTGGTGTTTTGGGTTTTGGGTTTAAGATTTAGGATTTGGGATTTAGGGATAAGGTTTACGGTTAATGGTTAATGGTTTAGGGTTTAGGGTTTAGGGTTTCTGGATTTAGGTTTTAGGGTTTTCGAATTTAGAATTTTGGAGTTTAGGATTTTGGGGTTTGGGATTTTGTGTTTAACATTTAGGATTTAGGATTTAGGGCTAAGGTTTAGGATTTATGGTTTGGGATTTGGGGTTTTTGGATATTGGTTTTAGGGTTTCGGGTTTAGGATTTTTTTATTTAGCGTTTAGAGTTTAAAGTTTATGGTTTAGGGTTTAGGATTTAGGGTTTTTTTGGGTTTTTTAAGGTTCAGGGTTTGGGATTTAAGGTTTAGGATTTAGGGTATAGGGTTTAGGATTTCTTGGGTTTAGGGATTTTTCGGGTTGGGGGTTTCCTAGGGTTTAGGTTCGAGAGTTTTTAGGGTTTGGGGAGTTTTGGGTTTAGGATTTACGATTTTGGGGTTGAGGGTTTTATGGTTTTTAGGGTTTAGGTTTTGAGGTTTAGGATTTAGGGTATAAGGTTTAGGTTTTGGGATTTAGGGTTTAGGGTTTTGGGGTTTAGCATTTTGGGGTTTGGGGTTTTGGATTTAGAATTTAGGGTTTAGGGTTAACGATTTTAAGGTTTAGGGTTTACGATTTTAGGATTTAAGGTTTTAAGGTTTAGGGTTTAAGGGTTAGGGTTTGGGGTTTAAGGTTTAGGGAGTTTAGGGATTAGGGTTTTTAGAGTTTTTTGGATTTAGTATTTAGGTTTTAGGGTTTCAGGTTTTGGATTTTAGGATTTTGGAGTTTATGGTTTTGGTGTTTTGGGTTTAACATTTAGGATTTGAGATTTAGGGTTAAGGTTTACGGTTAATGGTTTAGGGTTTTTGGATTTAGGTTTTAGGGTTTTGGAATTTAGAATTTTGGAGTTTGGGAGTTTAGGATTTTGGGGTTTTGGATTTTGTGTTTATGATTTGGGATTTTGGATTTAGGGTTAAGGTTTAGGGTTTAGGGTTTTTGGGTATTGGTTTTAGGGTTTTGTGTTTAGGGTTTTGTGTTTAGGGTTTAAGATTTTTTTATTTAGGGTTTAGGGTTTTTTGTTTAGGGTTTAAGATTTTTTTATTTAGGGTTTAGGGTTTATGGTTTAGGGTTTAGGGTTTTTTGGGTTTTTTAAGGTTTAGGCTTTGAAATTTAAGGTTTAGGATTTATGATTTAGGGTTTTTAGGGTTTAGGGGTTTTTCGGGTTTGGTGTTTTCCAGGGTTTAGGATTGAGAGTTTTTTAGGGTTTGGGGAGTTTTGGGCTTAAAGATTACGATTTTGGGGTTTAGGATTTTATGGTTTTAAGGGTTTAGGTTTTGAGGTTTAGGATTTAGGGTTTATGGTTTACGTTTTAGGATTTAGGGTTTAGGATTTTGGGGTTTAGCATTTTGGGGTTTTGGGTTTTGGATTTAGAATTTAGGATTTAGGATTTAGGGTTTAAGGTTTTATGGTTTAGGGTTTTTGTTTCTGGCTTTGTATTTATGATTTAGGGGTTGGGGTTTAAAGTTTAGGTTTTGGGGTTTTGGGTTTAGGGTTTAGGTTTTAGGATCTTTGGGTTTCGGGTTTTGGGTTTAGGATTTAGGATTTAAAGTTTAGGGTTTAGTGTTAAGTGTTTAGGTTTTAGGGTTTTTGTTTTAGGGTTTAGGGTTTTTACGGTTTTTTAGGGTTTGATATTTTTTGGGGCTTAGGTTTTAGGATTTTTAGGGTTTTCTAGGGTTTAGGGTATGGGATTTAAGGTCTAGGGTTTTTGGGGTTTTTAGGATTTTTTAGAGTTTTAGGTTTTGCGTTTTTTTAGGGTTTAGGGAGTTTAGCGTTTAGGGCTTTATGGTTTTTAGGGTTTAGGTTTTGAGGTTTAGGGTTTAGGGTTTAGGATTTAGGTTTAAAGATTTTTGGTTTAGGGTTTTGAGATTTAGGGTTTTGGATTTAAGGTTTAGGGTTTGGGATTTAGGGTTTAGGGTTTTTAGGATTTTTATGATTTTTTAGGGTTTAGGGCTTAGGGTTTTTTTGGGGTTTAGGGAGTTTAGGGTTTTGGGTTTTATGGTTTTTGGGGTTTAGTTCTTGAGGTTTAGGATTTGGGATTTTTTTTTTTGTTTAGGGTTTAGGGTTTGGGATTTAAGATTTTCTGGGGTTTAGGATTGAGAGTTTTTTAGGGTTTGGGGAGTTTAAGGTTTAGGGTTTTTAGGATTTAGGGTATAGGGATTTGGGTTTTGTGGTTAAGGGTTTTTGGGTTTCGACTATTTGGTTCAGGATTTAGGGTTTAGGGTTAAGGGTTTGGAGTTGAGGGTTTAGGGTTTAGAGTTTAGGATTTGGGATTTTAGGTTTTTTAGGATTTTAAGGTTTTAGGATTTAGGATTAAGGGTTTTGGGATATAGGGTTGAGGGTTATGGATTTTAGGGTTGGGTTTAGGGTTTAAGGTTTTGGATTTTTAAGGCTTTTTAGAGTTCAGGGCTTGGGGTTTAAGGTTTTGGGGTTTTATGATTTTTTAGGGTTTGATATTTTTTAAGGCTTAGGGTTTAGGGTTTTTAGCATTTTTTAAGGTTTAGGGTTTAGGATTTGGGTTTTGGGGTTTAGGATTTTTAGGGTTTTTTAGAGTTTAGGTTTTAGGGTTTTTTTGGGGTTTAGGGAGTTTAGGTGTGATAACCCTGTTCCGTATTATGCTAATTGGTCCTTATTATGAATGTGATTATGTGTTTGATATGATTTTGTGTGCCATTATGTGAAAATATGTGGTTTTGAATTTCTATCTATTCACCGTAGGAATATCTGTTTGATTATCTGCTTCGGAATTTAAATTGAAGGCCTATCGGCCACAGAAACTAAAATTGACTGCGCCATTATGATTGGCGTAATTTTTAGAGCCTATGGTGAAATTTAATTAAAAATTGATTCGGATCAGATTAATTAGATTAAATTAATGACTTAGTGCTCAAATATGTAATGTTGACAATTATAATTGGGAGAAATTATATAAGTGGGGCACTACACTCAATTCTCCTCTTTAGCATCTAATTTGGCTGATTTTAACTCAAGAAAAGAGAGAGAGTCGGCTCTAGAGAGGGAGAAAGAAGGAGAATTGTGTGTTTGGCTCAAGATTGAGAAATTGGAAGGTTGGACTCAAGATTCAACTAGAATTTGTAAAGGTTAAGGCCTTTAGGTAAGTAAATTCATGGAATTTAAATTGTAATTTTGTGAATTCAAGGTTGAATAATGATCAAGAACATGAATTAAATTGGTTATGATGAAATTGAGTTGGTTTTGTTGATTTGGTAGACTATATGCACATGCATGTGAGAAATTGCTTTGAAATTGCATGTTTGAGCACAAAATGTATAATCCATGTGAGATTTTAATTGAAGGTCATATTTTTTACCATCTCTTCATCATCTAAGTTGAGAATAAGAGTTGTGTTCCATATGCATGTACAATTCATGAGAAAATGAGTATGAAATACATGGAATTGTTGTGATAGAAACAAGTTTGGTGTAATTTGGAACATGCATGTAGGTAATTCATGGAATTGGGTTTCATAATGTTGTAATTTGGTGTTTGTACCACGTTAGTACATGTATATGTGAAGTTTGAGCCAAAATCATTTGTTTAGAGCCTTTGAATATCAAGTTGAAGCTCAAGAACAAGTTTTGGAAAATCCAGAAAATTTGATGTCTGCTCGAGTGGGAGAACCGCCGCTTGAGTGTAAAATTCTGGCTCCCAGTATTTTCTACAGACATGATGTCCGCTCGAGCGGGAAAGTTCATGCTCGAGCGGGGAGCCATGTAGTGAGGCCTTCAGCTCGAGCGCCCGACTTCACGATTGAGCGTAAATATGACATAACCAGTACTTTTGCAGGCCTCATGGGACTGCTCGAGCGGGGAAGTCCACGCTCGAGCGGGGACCCCAGTTTCTGAAATTTTGAAAATGCATTCTATGTTTCGTTTTCCGTTCTTTTTCACTTGTAAGTACTCTTAGGCATGCATTGAGCATTATGAATGAATTAAAGAAGAATATATGAATTAAGGAACGGATTGAATCGGTTGTGACCCATATGCGTTATGTGATGTGTAGGGTCAAGCTCCAGGGCAAATCAACCAGCCGATCACTGTGAGTAGTATCTTAATAAAGATATTTGAAATATACTATTTGTCCAATTGCTTATCTTTCTATAAGTTTGTTAATTTGAATTGTAGACAAACGTTTGCTATGCCGAATGAATGAAAGGGCCAAAGGCCAGTTTGATACGACAATGTGAATGGGCCAAAGTCCAGTTTGATACGAAAATGTGAATGGGCCGAAGGCTAGTTTGACATGAAAGAATGAATGGGCCAAAGGCCAGTTCGACATGAATGAATGGGCCAAAGGCCAGTTTGACATGAATGAAAGTATGAATGGGCCAAAGGCCAGTTTGACATGAATGAAAGTACGAATGGGCCAAAGGCCAGTTTGACATGAATGAAAGTACGAATGGGCCAAAGGCCAGTCTGACCTAAATGATACGAATGAATTAGGCCCGAGGCCGTATGATGTGTTTGGAACCGCAATCACTTGACCTCTATTTATATATATGTTAGATAGAAATATGAAATGGGGCCCAAGGCCGTTTCAAGCACGTTGTTCTAAATACCGTTTGTGTAACTTCTTTATTTGATATTATTCACTGGGCTTTTGTTCACGCTTATTCATATGTTTGTAGGTGAGCCAAGAGAGGTCCAAACCCAGCCTCAGTGAAGTTTGGGAGGAACAACCAAGTTTTGAACAGTCAGCCCTTACGTCTCATGCACGAGACTCATTTTCACCCTTTTGCTATCCTATTTTATTTTGTCATGTTGGCGAGGACTTTGGATATGTTTGTATATAGTTTTGATTGGCTGACTTAGACTTGAATGATCCTGTCTGTACAGAACCTTATGTTACTGTATTTTCTGATGTGAGTTATTAATATGTACATATATGGTTTGTTATGATGTGCCATGTAAGCACAGATCTATGGACAAAGTTCAAAATTTTGCTTCCGTTTGGCCCCCTTTACTATGATGAGTTATGTCAGATTTGATTTGAGGCCGTAGGTAATCTCAGGATTACTGGTCGATTATGTCCTTAACCCATGGGGGCGGGTTCGGGTCGTGACATTAGGGTTTTGGGTTTTACGGTTTTTGGTTTTATGGTTTTTAGGGTTTAGTTTTTAAGGGTTTAGGATTTAGGGTTTAGTTTTTGAGGTTTAGGGTTTAAAGTTTTGGGATTTAGGGTTTTAGGGTTTAAGGTTTAGTGTTTTGGGCTTTAGGGCTTAGGGTTTAGGGTTTTACGATTTTTAGGGGTTGATATGTTTTGGGGCTTAGGTTTTAGGGTTTTTAGGGTTTTCTAGGGTTTAGGGTTTGGGATTTAAGGTTTAGGATTTTTAGAATTTTTTGGATTTTTTAGAGTTTTGGGTTTCGCATTTTTTTAGTGTTTAGGGAGTTTAGGGTTTAGGGTTTTATGGTTTTTAGGGTTTAGGTTTTGAGGTTTAGGATTTAGGATTTAGGGTTTAGGTTTTAGGATTTTGGGTTTAGGCTTTTGAGATTTAGGGTCTTGGATTTAGGGTTTAGGATTTGGGATTTACAGTTTAGGGCTTTTTAGAGTTTAGGATTTAGGATTTTTTTGGGGTTTAGGGAGTTTTGGCTTTTGGGTTTTATGGTTTTTAGGGTTTAGTTTTTGAGGTTTAGGATTTAAGGTTTAGGGTTTAAGGTTGAGGGTTTAGGTTTTAGGACTTAGGGTTTAGGGTTTTGGGGTTTAGGGTTTTTGGGTTTCTTGTTTTGGATTTATTATTTAGGGTTTAGGATTCAAGGTTTAGGGTTTAGGGTTTTTGTGTTTAGTTTTTGGGTTTTGGGTTTTGGATTTAGGGTTTAGGATTTAAAGTTTAGGGTTTAGGGTTAAGGGTTTAGAGTTGAGGGTTTAGGGTTTAGAATTTAGGGTTTATGGTTATAGGTTTTTTAGGATTTTAAGGTTTTAGGATTTAGGGTTTAGGGTTTTGGGATATGGGGTTGAGGGTTGTGGGTTTTAGGGTTGGGTTTAGGGTTTAAGGTTTTTTAGGGTTTAGGGTTTGGGGTTTAAGGTTTAGGGTTTTTATGATTTTTAAGGATTTGGTATTTTTTAGGGCTTAGGGTTTAGGGTTTTTAGTGTTTTTTTGGATTTAAGGTTTGGTATCTAGGGTTTAGGGATTACGATTTTGGGGTTTAGAGTTTTATATATGGTTTTTAGGGTTTTGGTTTTGAGGTTTAAGATTTAGGGTTTAGGTTTTGGGATTTAGGGTTTAGTGTTTTGGGGTTTAGCATTTTGGGGTTTCGGGTTTTGGATTTTGAATTTAGGATTTAGGGTTTAAGGTTTAGGGTTTAAGGTTTTAGGGTTTAGGGTTTTAGGGTTAGGGTTTTGGGTTTAAGGTTTAGGAAGTTTAGGGATTAGGATTTTTAGAGTTTTTAGGATTTAGGGTTTAGGGTTTTGGAGTTTAGGGTTTTGGATTTAAGATTTAGGATTTATGATTTAGGGTTAAGGTTTAGGGTTTAGGGTTTAAGGTTTAGGGTTGTTGGGTATAGGTTTTAGGGTTTTGGAATTTAGGATTTTGGAGTTTAGGGTTTTGGGGTTTTGGGTTTAAGATTTTGGGTTTAGGATTTAGGGTTTATGGTGTAGGGTATAGGTTTTAGGGTTTTGGATTTAGGATTTTTTGGTTTAGGGTTTAATTTTTATGGTTTAGGGTTTAGGGTTTAGGGTTTTTTGTGTTTTTTATCGTTTAGGCTTTGGGATTTAATGTTTAGGATTTTGGGTTTAGGGTTTAGGATTTTTAGGGTTTAGGGGTTTTTAGGGTTTGGGGTTTTCTAGGGTTTAGGATTGATAGTTTTTTAGGGTTTGGGGAGTTGTGGGTTTAGGGTTTAGGATTTTGGGGTTTAGGGCTTTTGGGTTTCAAGTTTTAGGTTTAGGATTTGGGGTTTTAGGTTTGGAGTTAAGGGTTCAGAGTTGAGAATTTAGGGTTTAGAGTTTAGGGCTTAAAATTTTTGATTTTTTTAGGGTTTTAGGGTTTTAGGATTTGGGATTTAAGGTTTTCATGTTTAGGGTTTAGGATTGTGGATTTTAGGGTTTGGTCTAGGAGTTAAGGTTTAGGGCTTTAGGGTTTAGGATTTTTTTGGGTTTTTTAGGGTTTGGTGTTTTTTAGGGCGTAGGGTTTCGAGGTTTTAAGGGTTTTTCAGGATTTAGGGTTTGGGATTCGAGGTTTAGGATTTAGGGTTTAGGGTTTAAGATTTTTAGTGTTTTTAGGGTTTTTTAGGGTTGAGGGTTTAGTGTTCTTTTAGGGTTTAGGAAGTTTGGGGTTTAGGGTGCTACGGTTTTGAAGATTTAGGTTTTGAGGTTTAGGTTTTAGGGCTTAGCGTTTTTGAATTTCGCATTTTAGGTTTAGGATTTAGGATTTAGGGTTTAGGGTTTAGGGTTAAGGATTAAGGATTGAGAGTTAAGGGTTTAGGGTGTAGGGTTTTATGTTTTTTTGGGTTTTAGGGTTTTAGGGTTGAAGGTCTACGATTTAGGGTTTAGGATTTCGGGGGTTTAAGGTTTAGGGTTGTGGGTTGTGGGTTTTAGTGTTGGGTTTAGGGTTTAGGGTTGGGGTTTAGGGTTTTTGGGGTTTTTAGGGTTTTTCAATGTTTAGGATTTGGGATTTAAGGTTTAGGGTTTAAGCTTTAGAGTTTAGGGTTTAACGCTTATGCTTTTTATGCTTTTTAGGGTTTTTTCGATTTTAGGATTTAGGGGTTTTTTAGGATTTAGGGAATTTGCGGTTTAAGGTTTTATGGTTTTTAGGGTGTCGATTTTGAGGTTTATGATGTAGGGTTTATTGTTTAGGTTTTAGGATTTAGGGTTTAGGGTTTTGGGGTTTAGGGTTTCTGGTTTTTGGGTTTTAGTTTTAGGATTTGGGGTTTAGGGTTTAAGGGTTTAGGGTGTAGGGTTTTAAGGTTTAGGATTTAAGGGTTAGGATTTAGGGTTTAAGGTTTAGAGAGTTTAGGTTTTTGGGAGTTTTAGAGTTTTTATGATTTAGGATTTATGATTTGGGGTTTAGGGTTTAGGGCACTAGGGTTTAGGGTCTAGAGTTTAGGATTGGATTTAGGGTTTAGGGTTTAGGGCTTAGGGTTTTTAGGATTTTTTTATGGTTTTGGGTTTGGGGTTTAAGTTTAGGGTTTTTAGGGTTGTTTTGGGTTTGGGTTTTTTTGGGGTTTAGTGTTTGGGGTTTTTAGGATTTTTCAGGGTTTTGGGTTTGCATTTAGGGTTTTGGGTGTATGATTTAGAGTTTAGGATTTAGGGTTTAGGATTTGAAGGGTTTTTGAGAGTTTAGGGTTTAGGCCTTTGGTGTTTTTTAGGGTTCAGGGAGTTTGGGGTTTTTTGGTTTTTAGGATTTAGGTTTTGAGGTTTAGGGTTTACGTTTTAGGAATTAGCGTTTCGGGTTTTGGGGTTTCGGGTTTTGGATTTAGGATTTAGGGCTTAGGGTTTAAGGTTTTAGGGCTTAGGATTTTAAGGTTTAGGGTTTAGGGATTTGGGTTTAGGGTTTATGATTTAGGGAGTTTAGGGTTTAGGGTTTTTTGGGTTTTTAGGATTTAGTATTTAGGATTTAGGGTTTAGTGTTTAGGATTTAAGGTTTAGGGTTTAGGGTTTAGGGTTTAGGGCTTTGGGGTTTAGGGTTTAAGGGTTAGGGTTTTGGGTTTTGGGGTTGGGATTTTGGATTGATGATTTGCGATTTAGGATTCAGTGTTTAACTGACAAACACGACCAAGTACAAGTCACCTTGGTAGCCCGGCCCAACTACGGAGTCACGGCTCTCCTCAGTGATGTCGCCTACAACTGGTTGCAGGTTCTTGAAGAAGTGCTTCAACCAACAAAGATAGGTGGTTTTATCCTCTTTAGGCCTTTCCTAGAGCAGTTCCCCGGTTCTAAGGTTATACCAGGAACCAAACTTCCGCATCTCCTGAAAGGCGGTTTGAAGAGCAGTGACGGCAACTTGCTTTGCAGGGGTTCGGGATGCTGGGTCAAAGGGGTGATCTCCACGGGTGGCGAGGTGTAGAAGGACAGTAATATCTTCCAGGGTTGGGGTTATCTCCCCCCTATGCCAAGGCAAAAGTGTGAGTGTCACAAATCTAGAGGGAGACAACCATATCAGTGTTGGTCTGCACCTTACGCACCAATAACTCCCTCGAGATCAAAATGGCATTGAAAAGGCAGACATCACGCAAACGTTGCTCAAAACCGCCATTTGCAATGATGTCATCAGCCCAAAGGGACCAATCTGCTGGAGTGCCCGAATGAGTGCGATAGTAGATATAATATGTGGAAAGTCGTTGCGTTCCACACGAAACCGTAGCACAGAGACTGGGTTCACCACGTCCGTGTCATCCAAAGTGGCCTCCCCAAAAGGAAGCAGAGGCTCCTCCAGAGGAAGGGGATCAGGAATGAAGGAGTCAACTGCCTTCTAGAAGGGGTCAGCCAGTCCTCCGAAGTATAGGGCCCTCCTCCACTCAGTAGGGGGTGGGCAACCCTGTAGGGAAGAAATCTCGTGCTGGCCATAAGGGAGAATAAAGAATGGTAAAAAGGCTTTAGAAAGTGGGGACGAGGAAGAAAAGAAGACAAAGGAGGCAAAAAGGTGTGTTGGGAAGAAGTGGGGGACCAGTGGACCTAAGGGCGTTATTTATAAAGAAAAATTAGCAAAGGGCGCCAATACACTTCCCTAGGCCATTATGACTTGGTAGTCAAAGAGGCACCTTTTCAGAGCCGACGCAACCCTTGGGTAGTTTGCTGATGTCATGCACACACAGGAAATAGGGAGCGTGTCCCCCACGTGCGCAGGGGACAGAATGTAGAGGGTCAGAAATTAAACCCCAAACTAAGTATGGACCTAAGCACTGAGATTGCCCCAAAGAGGCGACCAGGGATAAAAAAAGAGCATGGGCCAAAGCCCAAGGGAAGTGGGCCAACAAGTGGGCCGAGGCAAGTTCGACCCACCAGGGCTCCAGATGGACTCCGCAAAGAAAAATGCCCAAGTCAAGTTGCAGAGGCAACACATGCAGCGGTGAAGTTGCTGAGGGAACATGTGCAGCGGTAAAGTTGCTGAGGGATTTTGCCTCTGGGTCGCCACTCCTAATATCTTCGGTTCCGCCGCTATCTGAAGTTGCCACGGAAAATGACTACCGTAGCAACTAAGTTACAGTGGGAATATCCTACCAAGGTGATAGCAGCCTTTACGAGAGGTTTTCCTCTGCAAGTAGAGGCTAATGCTTGGCGCCCATAGTAGGCCCCAAGACATTACTAGCCTATGGCTGATAGCAGGCCCCACAGTCTATTAACTTGGCGCTGATAGCAGGCCCCAAGACTTACTGGTTGGAGTTGATAGCAGGCCCAGAAATACTAGTTTACCACGGCAACCGTGCGAAGATGAGAGTAGGGTAGCTCGAACATAGGGGACTCCCTTTCCATTACCCAGGCCATGGACCTGTCTTAGTTGCACAGGCAGGACTAAGGAAGCCCCCTTGGGCTTGGTATTAAGGCACAGTATGGCTGATAGCAGGCTTAGCTGTGACCTTTGCCTTGGGAAGTTGGGGAGTGTGTGGTTAGATGGCTAAGGGTAGAGGCTTCGCTGAGGTGGGCACGAACATAGTCGATAGCAGACTAATGGAGTCCTGAGAATGCATGTATTGGCCAAATAGAACTGAGAAGGCAAGTGCAGCGGCAAGGTTCACCGCTGCAAGTGCACTTGCAGAGGTTCAAGCTGAGAAGGCAAGTACAGAGACAAACACTCTCGCTGTAACTACACTTGCTGAGGCTCAAAAAGGTAGTTGCAGAGGCAAACAGATAGTAAACAATACATGCAGAGGGACATGTGGCACCTTAAGCCTGGTGGCTAAAGGCAGAATATTCCATGTGATCCTCTAGGACACATGTCTTTTCTCTATTTGGCCACTTGGTGTCCTTTTGGTGCCAAGGAAAAGCCTATAAATAGGACCCATTTCCCAAGGTTCAAAAGAGGAATTTTGGGGATTTGGAGAAGATGCTGCCTATTTTGGTACTGCCATTGTCTTCTTCTTGAGTCATCTACTTTACCCTCACCCAGCTACACACTCTCCAACTCCCAGATAGTTGCTGCTACTCATTCTTCAGCCACTTACACCACTATTGGACCATTAACATAGTTTTGCCTCTCTAATCACCTCTCTAACCTTGAACCCCCCTACAGGGGGCTTGCCAACCCATTTTGGAAAGTCGTTCACTCATTTGTCCCTGATGCCCATTCTTCGGAAGAGCCTCTACTTCCTTTTCGTAAGGCCTCTTTGGATGACGCTGACATGGTGAAATCAGTCTCTGTGTTGTGGTTTCATGTGGAGCGCGGTGATTTTCCCCACTCATACATCTATTATTGTACCCACTCAAGCCCCTTAGCAGACTGGTCTTTTTGGGTTGATGATGTTATTGCAGACAACTGCTTCGAGCAGCTCTTGAGGGATGTTCGTCTCTTCAACGCCATTTTGATTTCGAGGGAGCTGTTCGTGCGCAAGGTATAGACCAATACTGATATGGTTGTTTCCCACTAGAGCCGCAACACTCACACCTTTGTTCTGGCTTGAGGGGAGATAACCCTGACTCTCGAAGATATTACTGTTCTTCTACGCCTGAGTACCTATGGGGACCACCCCTTTGATCCCGCGTCCTTGATTGCTGCGGAACTGACTGCTATCACTGCTCTCCAAGGTGCCTTTTGAGAGGCACAAAAGTATGGTTCTTGGTAAGATCCCAAGATTGGGGAACTGCTTCTAGAGAGGCCAAAAAGGACAAGGCCATCTACCTCTCCTGGCTAAAGCACTTTTTTCAAGGATGTGCACCCGGTTATGAGCGACATTACCGAGGACAGTCGCGACTCCATAGTTGGCCCGGGTTACTGCGACAACTTATATCTAGCTGCCTTTGTTAGTTATTTCATTTCTTTTTTTGTTCTATCTAGCAACATGTAGACACTCCATTTTTGACTGCCCTTAACACTTGAGTGCCTCAGGTTGATCACTCGATGATGAAAGTTATGCTGTACAAACGTTCGATTTCTTCAACAAGAAGAGCTTCTAAATCCCAACCTTACAACCCATTTTGGACCAAAATTATTTTAGACCTTAAAACCCTCTTTTTCAAAATATTTTTCCAAAATGTTTCTACGATGTTTCGAGACTCACATTTCTTTTAAAATATTACACTTTTCAGTAAATCGAGTAAGGACAAAGTGGAAATAAATGAAAGGGAGGTGAACTCTTTGAAAAATCTTTAAAAACATTGTATTTTTAGGTTTGGAGTTGACGAAAATAGGAGGGGATGGAAGAAAACTAGTTGGGGAAGAAGTTGGGCATCGATCCGTTAGGACATAAATGAGTAGCCTTCACTAAAATAGGTATATCTCTCTGCACACTTAGAATTTATATGTGAGGCCACCTCCATTGGAAATTAGACTTCTGAGGCTTCAATTTAGACTCAATAATTACCTAAAACCAAGTCTGGATGAAGGAGATATGCCTATTTGAAGTCGGGCTTGGAAGCAGATTTTTGCCTGCTGTAGCTCGACTTTTCGTGCTCCTTTCGGATACGACTAGCCCTACAGTTCGAACTCCTGTGGTTCTGAATCTGATTCCACAAGTACAATGTGAAATAGATAAACACAAATGAGTCCTAATCCGTCAATTCTTTTGGAAAATCAATTTTGAATCAAAATGCCAAAAATGGACTACTTTGCCAGATACAGAGTCGCCACCTAAATATTTTTGAAAAATTTAGGAAACCCATGACTTTTTCCAAAGGCCACGTGTCCGTCATTACCAAAATTGTCTCAGCTCGGGAACTTAGGTACGAAAGGGGAAGGTTATGAATTGAGCACCCCACTCACCCGATCAAAGATCGGCCTCTACTAATCATGATGTGATTCTTATTTACATTATATGCTCTTGTTTCGATTATTAAGCTAACTTTACTATGTGTTGCACAAAAATATAGACTAATTTGAAAAAATTTGGAACATTTTGAAATCATATGTAGATTAATTTGAAAAAGTGATCTCATATGTAGATTACTAATCGAAAAAGTGAAAATTTGGAACATTAATTTGAAAAAGTGATCTCATATGTAGATTACTCAAATTATTCTAATTCAAGCAATTAGTCTTTATCCACAGGCATTCAAGCAAGTATCAGTTAAGCAATTAGCCTCATGACAAGTATGCTAGACATGGCAACAATCACATGCATGCAATATGCTAAAGCACAAAAATGCTCACCTAGTACTCCAAGGCAAGCCAAAAAGAGATAAAATAGTTAGGAAAAATGCATGTCCCTAATGATGCAAAACGTCTAATGCAACGCATGCAAGATGTAATTAATAGGCTTGTCTACTAATATAACATGTGAATTAATTTGATAGCATGCGTTTAAACATGTTTTCAACGAAGTAATAAACGACAATGCTTTATTAGAATGATGAACCGAGCCTCGATTCATGCAATACAAGTAGATGCAAACATGGAATATGCTAAATGAAACATGATGTTCTATTCTATCCATCGTAAGCAAGTAAATAAAAGGGAGAAAGACATGGGGTTGGAAGACATACACACTTATTACAAGTTTGCCCTCGCGGAGGAGGGTCCAAATGAATGGACTAGCTAATTAATTACCTAATTAACTAACTATTGCAAACCAATTTAAATAAACTAACTACGCTCTAACACTATAATTAATTAACTATTCTAGCTAATTATTACAAATTGGAACTAATTAATTAATTACATATTAACAACATGAGTACAACCAAAAGAAATAGCTAAGTTAAATAATTAACTACTCTAACTAATCAACCCCGGGAAGTGAAGAATGCTTATACATGCACACGGATTTCCATCCAAAAAAGCCCACTGTTTTGTTGCTAGAATATCTCTGTTGCACAGTTAGAAATTTGCACTGTTTTTCACCTCAACTTTTGCTCTGCTTTGCTAAAAAAAGGACACTGCCTGCCTAGAAAAAGTGGTCGGCAACCCCGAAGTAGTGGCCAGCAAGCCACCAATAGTGGGTTGTCGTGCAGTAAAAGTGGCCTGCCGGCTACTGATTTTGGTTCTCTTTTGCAGCAACAGAGGACAAACAGAGCATAAACTAGAGTATTCTCATGGGATGTTTGTCTACCCTATCTCTGTTTATCAACAAACAGGTCAAAGGAGGGGCAGGCTTGATTCGCAAATCATCAATCGACGCAATTTCATTGCATGATGACTTATGAATCAAGGGACATAATTTTAATAAATGCATAACAAAAGGCTCTCAAAAACCTCCTCCCTATCATGATTGATCAAGGGAAGTGGTTGACCTTGGAAACTTGAACCATTTCATCACTAACAAGTATGAAATGACCCAAGTTTCCATGTGTTCAATTAACGTCCGATTGAACACAAATCCTCTTATTATCTTGCATCACTTTTAGTCCCAATTTTATTACTTCATTTTAATTACCTTCCATTCCTTAATCAATTGAGTCCAATAATGTGCTTTAAGTCCTCTAATGGAAATGAGCATGAAACAAAGAGTTGTTTTAGGCATGAGAGAGACACCACGTTATTGGTAATGAACCCCCAAAAGGATTAAACCATTAAGCACAATATCTCTATCTCATGCTTAAACAAGCTATTTGTTTGAAAAAACTTTCAAAACAAAGAAAAGGCCAAGAAAGGATGGAGGTTGCAAAGGTGATTTAGAGATGAAACCAAGTATGAAAAGCTTGAAATAAACACTATCAACTCAAATAGGTTGGTGTCTAATGCCTAAAACACCGAGCCTATGAGGACCATTACACTGCAAGCATACTATACAAAGCATGAATGAAGCTAACACATAAAAACAGTCCTAAAACAGTCCAAAAAAGTGTTGAAATTAAGATAAAAATAACTACAACAACTAGCGAAAATGTTGAGGAATTAAAACTAGCACACAAGCACAAGGAGGGGAGGCTAACCCCTCCACTTTTAGGATTTCAAAACATGATTTTTGCCTCTTGTGGGGATATGGTTTGGAAATACTCTTCAGATCCCGGGAGACGCTAGTGGTCCTCAGCTAGCCACCTGAAAAAGAAAATACTCCGGTCGGGGGTGCCGGTATTAGCACTCCGACGGGCAAGTTAGTTTCTGCACTCGAAATAGCTTGTATTCTAAGTTAAGCAAAATGAATCTCACATACCTTTCCAAGTCTGTAGTTCCTATATTTATACTCGTTTTTTTTGGGCCTCGGGGCCAGGGCTTACTTTTTACTCGTTGTCCTTTCTTTTGTTCGGCTCCATGGGTCTACGCTTACTTGGCCCATCTATTCTATTCGGCTTCCTAATTGTGCAGGATACAGCCGAATAGTATCTATCTTCTAAAGCGTGCACCTTCCTATTTTACCATTTCTTCGGCTCCCACAATTGCCCTTCAAGCACTTCATCAGCGGTGGTTGGCTGGAGTGTTTGGTTTTGAACTCGAAAGGTTAGAGCCGAAATTCGGCGGTTAACCTTATCCTCTCGGGTATCTGTGCGCACTCCTTTCGGCTGTCGTTTCGACTTCCCGCCCCTTTGTGCACTTCTATTTTTGCGATTTAAAATTCTTGACGTCCTTTCAAATACATATTTTGTGACTCTCGTCGCTAGATTGACCTTCGAACCCTTTCAGCAGCTTTCTTTCCCTCGTAAGTTCTCTCATTTGTTCTGAAACACCTTCTACTTTATTTCTGTCTTGACTTATTTCTACAAACTATAAGGAATGGCGAAACATTTAAAAGATCTCCTCTCGCCGGATCGAATCTCTGGCTTTCGACACCATTTCTCCATTCTTGATGATATTCGTTTGTCATTTGTGGCAGACGACACCCTTGATATGGTGAGGGAGGATGAAACCACGATTGTCTTCCCTCTCTTATCAATCGCAGAGGGTGGAGTCCGTTTCCCTCTTCACCCGCTCCTTAGGACTGTGCTTTGCCATTGGGGTTTAATCCCCTCCCAAACAAATGTCAATTTTTTTAGAATCATAATGGGGGTCATAGAGCTAAACCGTCGCCTCGGGATTAATCTTGGCATCCCTGCCATTCGGCACTGTTATGCCTTGGCTAAGTCTTCTGGTCGGCATGGTCATTACTTCCTTAGGGCTAAGGACGCCGACCATCAGTTAGTCACTATGTTTTCCAGTTTTGGGAAGCGGGTTGACGATGTCATGGTCCCCGTCCAAGGTAACTGGGAATTCGACGAAGGGGAGGATCGCGTTGATTCTATTCCTAGACGGAGGGGCGAGCTAGGTGGCCGAATACCATTCTTGTTGCTATTATTTGCTCATTTTTGTTTTACCTATAAAGTTTCGTCTTTGAAACCTTACGGTTTGGCTTGTGCAGGGAACGATTTGAAGAAAGTCTTGACTTCAACCGACGACGCCATTCTTTCGGATATCAAGGTTGCGCTTAAATATTGTGGCCGTCAAGTCTTCAGAAACAGGGGAGGGCGGCCCATGTTCTTCTTCACTACGAGCCGACATATACGACCTTCTCGGCGGCGAAAAATATGCCTGTTCCGAAGGGTGAAGACTCTCTCATCGCCCTTATTTTGTCCGATTTAAAAAACTTGAGGCATGTTGGTTTTCAGGAGTCTGATTCAGAGCGGGTTGAAGTAGACGAGGTTGCCAAATCAGGGCAGTCTGAAGCAGATTTTAACGAGGTATTGAAGTCGGCCTCTTAGGAAGCCGAACCTAATTCAGTCGATCTTCCGTCCACTTCGGGCCGAGGGGACCTTTCATTTGAGGACATTTTTAACAACTTAGAGGACCTTCTCGGCACAAGCCCTGCAGTCATGACTGGGTTAAGCCTTACAAAACTTGCCAAGAAGGTGAATGCAGAAAGGATAGCTGCTCGGCGAAGAGCAGAGGCCCTTCAGTCTGAAGTACCACCCCGACCGAATCTCAACCCTCCTTGCCTGTTACTGAATTAGAGACCTCCGAGCCTGTCGTTGAGGAGGAGACGACAAAAAATCATAATGCCGAGTTTTCCTTGGTTGTGTAGGCCGATCAAGAGGTTGAGGAAAGGGCAGAGAAACGCCCTGCTGAGTTTGAGATCGGTTCAGAAGAACAAGGCAGTAAACGACCTCGATTAGAGGGATCGAATGTGATCATTCCTTTTGTTATTCAGCTAAGGATAAAAAAGATGCTGATTTTTTCAGAAGCTTTGGTACTTAAGGATCCAGCGGTCGCACTCAGCGTAGCTGCATCCGTGTCATTGCTGGCTGACAAGGCGGCTTTTTGGGCTGAACCGGATCTGGATGTCTCAGCATTGGCCGTGCAATCGGCACTTTTGGTACGTATTCGGAGTTTTCTTTACGTTATGCAGATACTGTTTTGGTTTTAACTTCTTGTTTTGCGAACCGTCGGAAGGATAGCCGATATGGGTCGTCGCCACTGCGAGGCCGTCGAACAGATTGGCCGTTTACAAACAGAAGTTGAGGGCCAAAGGAAAAGGGCCGAAGTCAAAGTTTTGAGGGCGAACAAGCAAGCCGCATGGGCCGAGGCCGAGGTGGAGAGAGCTCGTAACGCGGATCAATTGAGATCGGATGCCAAGAAGAGGGCAAGCGCGAGCGAAGACTCGCTCAAATTGGCCCAGCAGGTGGTCTCCAACCTGGAGGCTGAATTGGCAGAAATGAAGGCGGCAAATGAAACAGCCGAATCGGAAGCTTCCAAGGTGTTCGAAGCTGGGAAAAGTGCTGGACTTGCCGAATACTTGGACGAAGTCCCCAAATTTGAAAATCGGGGATTCAAACACGGCTGGCTTAAAGCCCTTGCTGTTGCTAGTGTGTTGTTGACTATACCAATACCATACGAGCAAGTGGATGTTGAGCCACTGGAGTCTGATTCCGAGGAATAATCTGGGCAACTGTCTTAGTTTTTTACTAGGCATTTTCATGTATTGGTACACTCAGTTTATTTGCTAGGCATTTTCATGCGGACTTGTAGCCTGTTTAGTAATTTTGCATGTAAATTTTTGTTGTGCCCAACTTGCTAATAAAAACTTTGTTGATGAATGGTGTTTCTTTCAATAGTTCGATCGGTTTAATTTAAATCTGCCCTTGCCCCAGCCAGGGCGCGAGCTTCAGAAGCCGAATGGGGCTATGTTGCGGGCTGGCTGAGGCACTGATCGATCGGCGCTTGGGTTGAACACTTGGCCGATCAGATTAACAAATATGTCCTTGCCCCAGCCAGAGCGCGAGCTTCAGAAGCCGAATGAGGCTATGTCGCGGGCTGGTTGAGGCACTGATCGATCGGCGGTTGGGCTTGAACACTTGGCAATTCAGATTAATAAATCTGCCCTTGCCCCAGCCAGGGCGCGAGCTTCAGAAGCCGAATGGGCCTATGTCACAGGCTGGTTGAGGCACTAATCGATCGGCGCTTGGGCTTGAACACTTGGCCGATCAGATTAATAAATCTGCCCTTGCACCAGCCAGGGCGCGAGCTTCAGAAGCCGAATGGGGCTATGTCGCGGGCTGGCTGAGGCATTGATCGATCGGCGCTTGGGTTGAACACTTGGCCGATCAGATTAATAAATCTGTCCTTACCCCAGCCAGAGCGCGAGCTTCAGAAGTCGAATGGGGCTATGTCGCGGGCTGGTTGAGGCACTGTTCGATCGGCGCTTGGGCTTGAACACTTGGCCGATCAGATTAGTAAATTTTCCCTTGCCCTAGCCAAGGCACGAGCTTCAGGTCGTGGGCTGGCGGAGGCACTGATTCATCGGCGCTAGGGCTTGCACACTTGGCCGATCAGATTAAAAAATCTGCCCTTGCCCTAGCCAGGGGTGCGAGCTTCAGAAGCCGAATAGGGCTGTGTCGTGGGCTGGTTGAGGCACTGATTGATCGGCCCTTGGGCTTGAACACTTGGCCTATCATATTAATAATTCTGCCCTTGCCCCAGCCAGGGCGCGAGCTTCAGAAGCCGGATGGGGCTATGTCGCGGGCTGGCTGAGGCACTGATCGATCGGCGCTTGGGCTTGTACACTTGGCCGATCAGATTAATAAATCTGTCCTTGCCCCAGCCAGGACGCGAGCTTCAGAAGCCGAATGGGGCTATGTCGCGGGCTGGTTGAGGCACTGATTGATCGGCACTTGGGCTTGAACACTTGGCCGATCAGATTAATAAATCTGCCCTTGCCCCAGCTAGGGCGTGAGCTTCAGAAGCCGAATGGGGCTATGTCGCAAGCTGGTTGTGGCACTGATCGATCGACGATTGGGCTTGAACACTTGGCCGATCAGATTAATAAATCAGCCCTTGTCCCAGCCAGGGTGCGAACTTCAGAAGCCGAATGGAGCTAGGTATAGACGTGCCCTACGGACTTATGCTACAGTACGGACTCGATTGGTTGTCGCGGTTCTTAATTTGAACCAAAGAGTCCGAATCCGGTAAATCATTTTGGAAAATAGATTTTTGAGAAAGAAGTGCCAAACATGGACTGCTTTGCTAGATATAGAGTCGCCACCTAAATATTTTATTTTGGGAGAATTTAGGAAACCCTGACTCGTTTACCTAAGGCCACGTGTCTGTCATCGCCAAAGTTGCCTCGGCTCGGGAACTTGGGTACAATTGGGGAAGGTCAGCTATGAGTACCCCCTCTCGCCCGATCCGAAGACCGGCCTCTACTAACCATGATATCTAGTTTTTGAAAACACATGTGTTCTTATTCCGGTTAATTAGCCTAGAATTACTATGTGATGCGTGCAACAAAACAAATATAGACTAGATCGCCTAATTTGGAACAAAGCATTGCATATCCGTTCGTTTGGAAAATGGTTTGAAATTTGGTACTCGCGAGTAGGCTAAAACACGGATTTCAACGAGTTATTCCAACTCAAATAATCCAACCTTCACCCACAGGCATTCAGACAGTAATATCACATAAGCACATAGCCACATGGTAAGCATGCTGTCATGTTAACATTCACACTCGTGCGAGATGCTAAAGCATAAATACTTACATCGTACTCCGTGCCAAAAGAATGAACTAGTTAGTAATCATGAATGACCCTAGTTCATGTTAAAGTGACTAATGCATCGCATACAGAATGTCATTAAAATAGGCTCGGCTAATCTACAAATGACATGTAAGATGCGACAGATAACACGTATTCAAGTGTGATTTGAAATACTATACAGTTAGCATGATACGCCGAGCTCGGTGCATGCAAGACTGGTGAATGATGTACGCATGCATAGCATAAGGTATGCTAAATTAAAAGTGCCCTAATACTAACCATCAAAGCAGGTATGTAAAAGGGAGAAAGAAGTGGGGGGTTGGAAGACATGCACACACATACCCACACTTATTACAAATTCACCCTCGCTCGGAGGGACCAAAATAATATACAGATTAATTAACCTACAAGCTAATTAATTATTACAGGCAATTAACTAGTTAAGCAAATAAACTAAGCTAATTAAGCAGAAAAAGGCCTCGGGAAGAGGGTCCAATGCATGTGCGGTTGGTTTCGCTCGGAAATCCGCTACCATGCACAAGTTGCCTCTGTTTTCCGTGCTCTGCTCCTCTGAAATTTGCAAAAGTCCCAGGGAGCACTGTTTGGACACTGTGGAACACCACCGACTAAGGTAAATGGTCACCGGCCATGGCAGGATGGTCATCGACCATTGGTTGAGCTATCGGCCACCAATTGTTGGTCGGTCGGCACTTAGTGTAGTCGACCGGCCATCTCTGTCTGCAGAAACCTGTTTTGACAGCAGCAGAGGGAAAAACATAGCATGGCAATGCATTTCAAGCAAATGTATGCACCAACACACCTTTTATCATGTTTATGACCCAAAGAGGTATGTTCCTTGGTTCTCGGGCCACCAATCGCGCATTTCAATTCGTGATGGCTTAAGAGACCAAGTTGTGCATTTTGATTTTAAATGAAATGCAGTGCACATAAACATACAAGGGAGCCTTCAACCTCTATCATGGCTTGATCAAGAGGTGAAAGATGCATACAATGATATGCAACCTAGGCATGTTAGCTAACATGCTATGAGGACAAGCATGCAAGTATGATCATGGGGCAAACATGCAAACATGCAAGCATGTGGGATGCAATGCCAACATGCAAGTGTGCAAGACATGTGGCATATTAAGCAACCAAAGCAAGGAGAAGAATGCATGCCAAATGCACTAAGATTTAAGCATGCAACACATGCGATAGGCCAAGTATGCAACAACACACAAGGTGAGCATGCCACAACATGCGAGAATGGACTTAGACTAATTTAGGCAGCCCTCAAACAAGCCTAAAGCAGTGGCGAACATGCTTAAGAATGGATGCCAAAACACATACAAATAGGCATGCATGCAAGGTCCAACACTTAGGCACATAGAGACAACTTTTAATCACACTTAAAAGAGAATAAACATGGACTAATGGCATGCATTATGAGCTCTGAAATTGCATAAAATAGAGGTGCCAAACCAACTAATTAAAGCAAATAAAGCATGCTCATAACATCCCACATTCAAGGCCTACAAGCTAGAATGCAAAGAGACTATGCAAAGCATGTTGAGCACGACCAAAGAAAATGAAAATAGAGCTAAGGCACACTGAAATATACACAAAAGCTTCACAAAGCTTGGCCAAAACCATGCTAGAACAAGGGTCAAAGCTTAAAGCATGTTAAGGCTAAATCATGGCATTACAAGACATGTATACTAAGCAAGCATGGTGTGTCTAAACCAACCTACAACAATGCTAAAACATGGCAAGATAAGCACAAATAACAGCTAGGACATGGCCAACATGAACCTAAATAAGATGCTCACTCAAGAGGCTAAAATGGCCCTTTTTAAGGACAACAAGGAGAGGGGGTGGCCCTTTCCTTCTTGGGACCCTAAACCACCATCCTCACCACTGAAATCCCTCAAGATTTCAGTGGTGAGGAGGCCTAAACAATGTGGTCCCGGAGCTCACCAAAATAGCACAAAAAGGGGGGCCTAACAAGGCTTAAGAGGGGTCAAACAACCCCAAACAACAAAACACCCTTAACCAACTATTTAAAGCACTCAAAATCAAGACTTTTATTAGTTATATGCAAAGTCTAAAAACATGTGTAAGGTAGCTTAAAATGCTATGCAAAAATGGGGTCAAAAGGGGTAAGATTGTTACCCTCGTAGACCCTCTTCAAGAATGGAAGGCCAGCAGCTTCTTTGGCTCAAACCAGCTCCAAAACTTCAAGAACAGCCCCTTAGTACCTCCGTAGCTAAAGGAAAGTGTAGAACTAGGTGTTTGTGTGCAATAGTAAGACTAAAACGCAAAAGAGAGAGAGATATAGTGATAGAATAGCTATAACTATGAACTAACCCTAACTCAGAGCTCCCTCTGTATTTTTTGTAACCCTAGAAGAGGGAGGAGAGGCCCTCCCTTTATAGAAGATCCCTCTTGCAAAGCTTGCAAAGTAAGCTAGTCAAGAGGGAAATCCCTCCATACACGTGTATGGAGGGGGTGAAAGTGTATGCCAGCTAGCACAGTTGGCGTAAAAGTATCTACAAAAGCAGATGAACAGTGATCGGCCAGCTAAAAATGCCATTTTGACAAAATAAATGGCCGACAGACCATCAAGAGTGCCGACCGGCAATAGATATGGCTGATGGCAGCAAAACACTGGCCGGTGGCCTCTACCCATGGCCGGTGGTGTGTGGGGATGTCTCACAAGCCACTCCCTGCCCCTCAAAGGCAAAACACAAGTGTTTGATGCAAAACCAAACACAAAACAATCGAGTCGAGAGATCCTGAGGTAGGGCGCGTAGCCAAGACCTCTGGGAACTCGAGACGAATACAAACAAGGATGATCACCGAGTGTTCAAATGGTGACGTCCAAGTCTTGAGGGCGGTCAAGAATGGGGTGTCTACAGTGGCCCCTCTTTGACAGAACTCGAAAGTCAAAAGAATGACGGGAGTGAGTGTCAATGCCCAGAGACGACGCATTTTTGACAAGGCCGAAGACTTAGACAAAGCATGCAAGACAATAAAGATATGCGCCCGAAGGCAGGGGCAAAATGCAACTGAAAATGCATGAAGCCGAGCATAACTTATGATCATGCATAGAAAGCTATAACGAAGCATAACATGCGACAGTTTTAAGCAATCAAACACCAATCCAACTACATTACAATGCAGAAAGGATGTAAGAGAATTGTGCAATTCTCGATACGTCTCACTCGGAGAATACAATACCTGTGCGGTTCGTCTGGTTGCGCCAGCCTCAAATGAATTGTACACACAATATCGTGCCTGAAAGAGAAAGAAAACTCAACAGGTACAATATTGTTAGCAATATGCATGACAATGCAAAATGAATGCAAAATGATAAGCAATATATACAAAACTATGTATAAACAATGCAAATGATATGCAATGTATTCGAAACAATGCAAATGATATGCAATGCATTTGAAACATGATCAAATCATGAACAGTTCAAAACCACACACATGACATAGAGATGATGGAGATGCAAAGTCCGTCTACCATAGAAAAGGTGCCGCAACCCTCAAACCACAGTATCAGCAGTGGAATAGGCGCGTACACATGCAAAACTATGAGTGATGTAGACGGACACAAGAACAAGTAATTGGGTGGATTGACATAAGTGGGGGAATGACCCGCTAATGAAAGAACACGATCCTAATGCTGGATGCAAAAATTACACTACAATGTAATATACACAATGGATATGGCGCGCGGGCCAAACCAAATCTTGCCTAGGAAAGGCATGTACACAAACAAAACGCATCCAGCATAGAAAAGGTGCCACAACCCTCAAACCACAATACCAGTAGTGGAATAGGCGCGTACACATGCAAAACTGTGCTTCAACGTGAAAAGTATGGGCACATACCAGACCAAGCTCAACATGGAAAGGCGCAAGCCATAGATGGATGTGATGCAATGAATGCATGCAAGCTACAATGCAATATACACAATGTGCAATGGTTGGGTAGGATACAATGAATAAGGCACGCAGGCCAAACCAAATCTTGCCTAGGAAAGGCATGGACACATACAAACCGCGTCTAACACAGAAAAGGTGCCGCAACCCTCAAACCATAATATCAGCAGTGGAATAGGCGCGCACACATGCAGAACTGTGCTTCGACGTGAAAAATATGGGCGCATACCAAACCAAGCTCAACAAGGAAAGGCGCAAGCCGTGGATGGATGTGATGCAATGGATGCACGCAAGCTACAATGCAATTTTTACAATATGCAGTTGATGGATGTAAATGCAATATTTACAGTGAAATGCATGACATGTGCACTATTTACAGTGAAATGCATGACATGTGCACTATTTACAGTGAAATGCATGACATATGCACTATTTACGATGCAATGCATGACATATGCACTATTTGTTGTTTTTTTTTTTGTTTTTTGAAATGCATGATAATGCATGGTTTTTTTTTGTTGTTTTTGAAATGCATGATAACGCATGATTTTTTTTGTTGTTTTTGAAATACAAATGATGCATGATTGTTTTTGTTGTTTTTGTTTGAAAATGCATGATAATGCATGATTGTGTTTTTTTTTTTTTTTTTTTTTTTTTTTTTTTTTTTTTTGAAATGCATGACAATGCATGTTGCTTGAAATGTATGACAATGCATGTGAGCTCGAATGCGCGACGACACGCGTCGCTTGAAATGCATGACAATGCATGTGAACTCGAATGCGCGACGACACGCGTCGCTTGAAATGCATGACAATGCATGTGAACTTGAATACGCGACAACGCGTGTCGCTTGAGATGCATGACAATGCATGCGATCTGTGCATAACGATGCAGGGGATGATGTGTGCTACAACGCATGCAGACATGCAAGTAGCAAAGGTTTCGCACCTTCAGAGGATTTAAGGTCTCCTAGACCGGCGTATTTAAGGTCTCGCCAGACCATGCGTGTTTAAGGTCTCGCCAGACCGGGATGAATGCATAACAATGCGAGCATAAAGACGCATAACTCAACACGCGTTCGCGTCCAAGCGTTTGTAAAACGACGCATGCGGGGCAACTTTCGAATCTTAAAA
This sequence comes from Camellia sinensis, assembly GCF_055761805.1. NCBI lineage: Eukaryota > Viridiplantae > Streptophyta > Magnoliopsida > Ericales > Theaceae > Camellia > Camellia sinensis. The sequence goes on along the minus strand of NC_138972.1, from coordinate 146,346,478 downwards.
GAGACAAAAGGATACAAAAAGGATACACAGCACCTTAATTCAAGTGGTACGCACAGAAGACACGGTCTGAGGTCAAAACGGAGACCGGTCGAGCTTCGGAAATGCACTTTCTCGCACTGTCTTGAGCAATGAAGGCCCAAAACCACACATCTGACCCAAACAAGGGTGTAGGAGGCTCACCGGCCACTGGAGAAGGTCACCGGCCATCCACTGGCCATCAAAACATATCACCGGCTGTCCATCAGCCATCGAAAGGTTCCATCGGCCAAATATTTGGCCGACCGGCCAAATATTTGGCCGACCAGCCAACAGTGTGGCCGACCGGCCAAACATGCCTGAATCGGGACAGTTTGGACATTTAGCCACGAGTTTTATAAAATAGGGCCTCTAGCCCTATTTTTCTCACATTCTCTTGTTCGAAATCTTTTCCTCTCTCTCTAGACTATTTTCCCTCCTTTATTTCCTCGTTTTCCTTAAGTTTAGAGCCCGTTTCGTCGTCCGATTAGCGAATACCTTCGCATTTCGAACGTTTTGAACCGAACGAATCTTCGTTTTGGTGTATTTTTCTTGATTTCCACCTCTCGGGGCTTGTTTCCCTCAAGTTTTCCTCGATCCCCGTACCTTTTCCTCATTCCAGCTTTTTCGGCCATTTTTTTCCCTCTCGGGGTTGACTTTCCGTTGACTTTTCACATTCCCATCCGGTTTTCCCTTTTCCGGCCATTTCATACCACTCTTGGCATGGCAGACGATCTTCCACAGGGCGGGACTCCCCCGGAGCATGAGATGGATCCCGAGGCCAAGCTCTTGCCCTTGAACGTCCGACCGTTTGACCCGGCGACCTACCGGCTAGCTATTCACGAGCTACCTGCTGACGGTCTTTGCCAGTTCGAGAACTTCGACAGGAGGGTACCAGCGGAGCTGCTTCTGCGTGAGCTTAAGACACACTTCTCACACGGCGCTTCCGAGGTATATTCTTCCCCGTTTCACTTTCTGCAAAGTAGAATACCTAACTGCCATAGTCGATTCTGCCTTTAACTGTTTGACCCGGATACACCGGTATACCATGTGCTGTAGTTGACTGTGAATACACTTGCATTGATATCTGTTTGAATTGGAACACGCGCACACACACTGCACTTGCCCTGAACCACTCAAACAACCTGAGACATCATACACTGTAATTCACTGCGAGCACACCGGCACCCGATGTCTGTTTGAATCTGAACACGTGCACACATGTCATAACTGTACTGAACCACTAAAACACACTGACACGCCATATGTTGTAGTTCACTATGAGCACACCGGCACCCGATGTCTGTTTGAATCTGAACACGTGCACACACGCTATATCAATTTTGAATGTTCTTCAAAACTGTATTTTGAATATTGCTTCACAACTGTTTTTTTTGAATATAGGGGGATTCCCATACCTGCCGGGGGTATGGGAATGCCGCCGCCCGAGAGTGGTACATGGAGTTGCCGGACGCCGTTCGTCATATCGTAGACTAGGCCGGCTTTGGTGCATTCTACAGGGGACTTTCCAGACTCACTGCGAGCAGGCCTCTCCTCGTCGCTCTGGTGGAGAGGTGGTGGGACACCACCGATTCCTTCCACTTCTTTGTCGCGGGAGACATGATGATGACTCCCTATGATTTCTCGATGCTCACAGGCATCGGGGTAGGGGGTGATCCGATCCCCTATGACACCGACATGGATGAGTGGGAGGCCGCTCAGATATATTTGCTCGGCACCCTACCGCTTTTTGCTTGGGCAGGGTTCGTTCGATATTCATGGTTCGAGGACCATTTTCGGATTCAGCCGGCTCTAGCAGAGGAGGCGCCGATGACGCAGGAGGAGGTAGAGCAGTACGCCCGCGGCTTCTTGATGTTCCTACTGGGGACTACTATTTTCGCCGACCGGGCGAACTCCGTGCCCCTCTGTCTACTCAGTGCTTTGGTGGACGTCACCAGGATCTTGCGCTACGACTGGGGTGGCGCTGCCTTGGCCACCTTCTACGGCTACATGAGCTTATCCTCTCGATGCAGCGGGTAGTTGCTCGGAGGCTACTGGCGAGCTTGGGGGGTACATCTTCTTACTCTTTTTCATTTCTGCTTTACATTATCTGTATTCTATACACTGCACATACTGCGGTCTACTTCACGCTGGCTGTACACTGCACACACGGCACACATGTACTCTACTTTACACTGACTGTACACTGCACACACTGTACACTCTGCACAACACACGGTTCTGCCATTTCTGCTTTATTCTGCATTCTGCTTTATCTGATAAGTATACTGATATCTGCCCTACAGTTGTGGGTCTACGCTTACTTCCCAAGGCTTGCGCCAGTGCTTGACGTGGAGACCCTTCTCAGCGTTCCATTCTCCCGCCGTTTCGATGTGAGGCGTGTGCGGAGACCCCGGGAGACGTTCATATTCTTCCGTCGTCACTTCGACACCATCACCCCCGCAGAGGTATGTTAAACTTTAGAGTTTATTTGAAGCTTCACTTTGCACTGTATTTTCAATAACAGTAGATAACAAACCGCATTTCTTTTTCAGATCACCTGGCAGCCATGGGCTCCACTGCCGGCTGCGATCCGGGAGCGATTTGCAGGCACTGAGGAGACCTCCCGGTTCAGGATCTTACTAGAGGGCCCGGTCTGTCGGGCCTGGTACTTGGGTGAGCGCTTCCTGCGCCAGACCCTGGGTTTACCAGAGCAGATAGTTCCGGGTCTGCCTCCTACACATATGAGGGAGATAGAGAGGTTCACTCCTGAGCAGATGGCTGACTACACGATCGGCTGGGAGGCTGAGGGTTTTAGGGGCGAGGGCGACTACATAGAGTACGTCCGGACCTACATTATGCGGCCCTTGAGCGGTGGCCATCGAGCTGAGAGAGAGAGGCTAGCGGCGCCAGCGGCTAGGGCAGGAGCATTAGCAGGGCCATCGAGGATGGTTCGAGTCCGCGGCAGGAGTGGGGCTCGGAGAGGACAGGGGGCTAGTTGGCCAGCACTGCCCACGACGATGACATGCCGAGGGCAGGGTGGGGAGACCTATCAGATCCCCATTGGTCCCCCTCCGGCTGATCATGAGCTAGTCGGGTTCTACGACTTGCCTCCGGTATGAACTACTGCATTTTGTATCTTGGACAGTCATTTCATTTGATATTCCGCAGAATATTGATGCTTCTAATACTTTTGCAGGCTTCCTCCGAGTACACCCGCCAGTCCCTGGAGCTGACCACCTCTGTGATGGGGATGTTCTAGAGGAGCCTTGACCTGCTGGCCATCTATGGCATTCCGGTAAATTTCTTCAACCGCAGTCTCAAACTACACATAAACTGTTTCACATACAAACTGATGCATTGCACTGTCAACACAACACTTGATAGACGACCCTCACGGCATCTGATACACTGTAGCCCATAGACTGTTCCCAGCATTACTCACGACATTCATACATTGCACTCAGTTACTGCATTCTGTATCGGCACACTGTTCACAACATTCATACACTGTACTCATATACTGCATTCTGTACTGGTACACTGCTCATAGAATTCACATACTGTACTCATACACTGTATTCTGTATTCATATTCTGCTTTGCGTAGTATACTGATGCGTTTGTCCTTTGTCCTTTTCAGGCCCCGTTCCAGATTCTTGTTGCAGGAGGTGCTCCAGCTGGGCCTTCTGTTCCTGCTCGAGGGCGAGATGGAAGAGTATACCCCCGCACCAAAGCGGGGTGCATTCACATCGGGAGTAGCTCTCGGGCACCGATCCCAGATGATGACGATGATGAGTCCGAGGCAGAGGCAGAGGCCGAGTCATCTGAGGAGGAGGCTGGAGACGACTTAGACTCGGGCTCAGACGACGGTGCTGATGACGATGCTCCTGGACCTTCGTCCAGGAAGAGGGTGAGGACAGACCCTCAGGCCTGAGACTACTGATGCTGATCTAGATTTTTGCTATTTTTCTTCTTTTCGTTTTCCTTTGCTTTTTGCTAGTAGTTTGAGTACCTTGTACTGCTGCAGGCAGGTTTTTGTTTTCTCCAAAACCTTGTACTTGAAAAGTTGATGAAATGAAACAAACTTTTATCTGAAAAAGTGTTACATTGATACATTTCATACATTGCATCGCATTGCATCATATTACACCTCGATGTAAATGACACTGATCTCCTATCTGAAAATCAAATGCTTGTATTGTAATAACCAGATAATAAACCAGTTATCGACAAAACAACTTGCACAAACCACCGCTCATTCTAAACATACAGCCCCTAACACAGCGCTTGGTTTATTCGGCACACAGCCCATACACATAGTTCACAATTGATTCTGAACACTGCTCATTCTGAACTCTGCAGAAGTTGAAACACACTCAGATGCTTCAAAAGTTCTTGCTTCGCAATCTGGAACCCCAAAAGCTTCGAATAGGTTCAGGTTTTCCTTGTTCACACTTATCGGGGGTGGACCCTGCAGTTTGTTGAAAGAACCAATCTTGCCTTGCACAAATGTGGAGAGTGGCACAGCACCCTGAGCACAAAGCGATTTGAGGAAAGGGGTCCTAACCGGGTATTGAGCCTACAACTGAACATAGCGAAGAAAGACTCAGCAGTGAAAAACAAAAGGTAAACAACCCTAAACACATCGAGACACGCTCGGAACCGACTCAAAACAAGAGTTGAGGTAGACAAAGCAAAAGACACGACACATAGACGCGTTATAAAGACGAGAGACCTCAGAAATCGCGATGAGCTAGTTTTTTCAGGTATTGTTTCCCACCCTTTTTAATTTTTGATTCTCACATCACTCGGCCCTCAGGCTCAGTTTTTCTCTCAAAAACCCTTTTGCTCGCTTTTCTCCCAACTTACACCTCTCTATTCTTTATTCTCTCATTTTTCATCCCTCCCCAGATATGGTCGGTGGATAAACAAGAGGTAGTGGGTTCACGCCCCAACACTGTTAGCTCGCGGCTATTTCCTCCAGTGACGATTAGTCGATATTCCGGATGAGAGAATGCAGTATCTCGATCCATTTCAATTCGTGTTTCGTACTTGGTTTGATGCCTCGTTGCTCGGAGGATGTTGAGAGCTTTCAGCCCTTTGTTGTTAACCTCAGTTGTGCCTTTGTTGGCAGGTAGAGTGCCCTTTTGGCAAGTATTTCAACGATGGAGGAAAGACAGGACACCTGACTCAACTGTGCCCCTAGTTCATCACTTTGACCATTTTTTTTGTTTCGGTTTTCTACTAAAACAAATTTTGACCAAAATGAGAGCCGGATTAACATACTTGTTTGATTTTTGATTTAAAATCATGCAAGTCAGGCTATGAGCACTGAAAATTTCCCTTTTTTGGGTCCAAGAAAATGGTCCAGTTTTGGAAAATGAAATAGTTTTGGAGAAAAAAGTCAACCTCAGTAAAAATTTTCAAAAACTATTTTTGCAAACGGTCAATGCCCAACGAGCGTAGAACTTACTCTCGAGATGCGCAACCTCGGATCGGAGGCAATGGAAAATTTCCCCTTGTTTGGATGGCACTGCACGACAACGGAAAGTTACCCCTGGTTTGAACGGTGACTCATGGCAACGGAAAGTTGCCCCTTGTCTGGATGGCGCCGCAGCATGTTGGAAACAGTCCTCATCAGTGATCATCGCAAACAAACTCTCGGATACAGAGAATACGAGGATGGTCAAGACCAATATATGGACATGGTCGCTATGAAAGCGTTAGGGGCTGAACTTCAGGATGAAGTTGCCTACGTATCCCAAACATGGGAATCAAGCCTTATGTAGTTCGGGTTAAGGTACACTCGTGTATTAACCCTCACTTTTTTCTTATGCTCTAACTTTTGCCAAGGTCGCCCTTTTCGGGTTTTCAACCTTGCGAGCTTTGTTTTTCTCTCTTTTTTTCAATTCCTTTTTTTTTTTGTATCTTTTCATTTTTTTTCTTTGCTTCTTTTTTTCTTTTTTTCTTTTTTTTTTTTGTATTTTTTTTCTTTTTTATTGTATTTTTCTCTTGCTCTAACTTTTGCCTGGGTTGCCCTTCCGGGTTTTCGGCCCAGCGAACCTCTCAAAGGGTAAAAGTGTAACAAGTCCATGTCAAATGGTTTTAGGGTTTTGAAGCCATCCGTATCCAGGAGAGTGGTTGCTGTGTTGATTTTCAGAAGGATCCATCTTCGGCTCTTCGAGCACATCGGACATTTTTGCCCCTAGTTCGAGGGGTGCTTCTGATTTAACTTTGCAAGCTTCTTCTGATGGGGTCTGATCTTCTTGATCTGACTTTTTGGCCTCTTGTTCAAGGGCTGCTTCAAACTTGGCCACACAGGCCTCTCTTGATGGTTGATCATCGAACACTCCGAATTGTGGTTCAAGGTTTGAAAGCAAGGGCTCAAATGTCGAGACTGAGAGCGATCCTAGGCTACACAATCTCAAGAGCGATTCCACATAAGTCTTCCCAGGACTGCGCAAAACATTTTGTTTTTGAAAGTTTTTAAGAAAAGCGACGAATCGCTTGAGCCGAAGATAGTGTGGAACCAATCTGGATCAAGCCAGGGTCCTTCTTAGTACTCATGTTAACAAACATGATTTCATTCATTAAGGGCTTAGTACGCCTCTCCTTCTCTCAATTGGTCAAGGTTTTGGCAAATCTCGAGGAATTCCTTCCTTTTTGTTTTCATCACCGCCGTGTTCAAAAGGTTTTGAAAAACTTAGGTCAATACAATGAGTTTGGGGATGAAGAAGAGTAAGTGAGATGCTCCATCGTTTCATTCAACTCTTCTGGCATAACTGGCTCAAAGTAGCAGTAAACACGGAAACATGATAGCCGTAGCTGTTTCATTCAGATTTCCTGGTTGCAATTGGCTCCTCAGCAGAGACAGACTCAAAAAGAATGCAAAAGGATAATCACAAAACAAAATGGTGTTCGAGGCAACAACCCCAGAATCACCCGATTTCTATACAATAAGACTGACTCGCTACGATAAGATAGACCCTTAAGCAAAAGACTGACTCAAGACAAAGAGGCGGACTCAAAACAAAGACAAAAGACTGACTCAACACCCAGGCCAGAAATCACAAAATTGTATTCACAAATGCACAAAACAGTGCGTGCCAGACACCACATCTGAAATACACCGAGTGCCGCCCGCAGGTGGTCCAACCCCTGATCATATACTTGCAGTATCCTCGAAGTCCAACAGCTCAGTAGTGATAGACTTTGCTGAGGTGGGTGGGATGATGAGCCTATTGTCGATCAAGTCCTGTACTTCATGGCGAAGGTGGAAGCAATTGTCGGTAGGGTGGCCGGTTTGCTGGTGGTATGCGCAGTACTGAGTAGCATCATGGCTTGCTGGAAGATGACTAGGGAGAGACCTAGGCTCAAGGGGTTTAAGATGACCTTTTTCCGCCAGGATTTGAAGGGCCTTAGACAAAGGCATGTAGAGAGCGTGAAAGAGTCTGCGCCCTCGAGGCAGATACTTCGAAGTCTGTTGATTCTTGCTAGACGCACTAGCGAAAGGGTCGGCAGGCACTGCCTTGGCTTTCTGATATCTTCCCGGCACAGGGTTAGGAATGGCAGGAACTGTTCTGGCATGACGGGGCCTATCCCGGTTTTTTGCTGGGCTTGAACTGCCCTCGGTTGGAGTGGGGAAAGCATCATCCACAGTCTTGGCCGCAACTATGAATACCTGCTGCTTATTCATCCCCCCGGCTTTCAAAGCCTCGACTACCCATATCAGTTGTTCAATGGGATCAACATCTGTTCCCACTTTGTTTTTACCTCTGGCCTCAGCTTGATTGAGGGTTTGGGTTGCTATATCAGAGCGAAACCCAGTTGTTGTTGATATGTCATTGCCGTAGCTGGAGGCAACCTCTGGTTGGCTGAGCTCGATCACAATTCGCCCCAGTAGCGGGGGCTCCTATGGTACAAAATTTCCGGCATGTGATGTGGTTGGTGATGAAGCCGACATTCTGTAGGCGAGATCAGCCACGGATCTTTGGAGGTCACCAATCATTCCCGTCAACTCGAATGTGGTGGGCTCACGAGCCTGATACAACTGGGGGGTCCAGATCGGGTGCGCGACAGGCGACCTGGGCGGATGCAGTATTTCAACACTGGTCTCACTTTGCAGGGTGATTCCTTGGTCTAGTGCGGCTGCCATAACCACAATTTCCTCTGAGCTTTGGGTCGTCATAAGTCCGCTGAACTGAACGGAGATGATGCAACCGGTTTGATTGACTGATCAGATATCTGTCTTGCCTCAGCAAGGGAGAACATTGGCTATTCTGTACTAACTTTCTGAACTGAAAGAGCAAACAAGCAGCATTTCAGCCCAACTGAACAGACACAGGCGTAGCTGAATAACTATATTCTACCACTTATCATTATTTCCCAAAATCACTGCCCCCAAAACACTGAGTCTGATACCCATAGATATGACTGATTCTCACAAACACTGATACTGACATCCTCGAGCCTGACACTCAGACTTGCAAACTGGTATATGTGTTCCTTGTAGAGATACACTCTAAAAGCACATTGCAAATAAAAGAGAGCTAAAACACCCCTATGTTGAGGTAGGGTTTCCTTGTCCTATTTTGTCAGGAACTAGGGTTTCACTACACACACAGCGGTTTCAAACAACCTATAATCAGGTAAGCAACCTGTCCTAGTTTGGAATGGTCACTATGGATTCCGAATATGTACTAGGTCGAATGGTCAAAAGGGTGCCCTGGTAAAAATTGGGGTTTGTGTTCCCACACTGGCAGAGCCCCCAACCGGTCAGCCTTATGGTCATGCTTTGACAAGACAAGCCTCCGGCAAACCGTTCAGGAATGGCAGATGACCAACACGGTGTCCTAGGCGCACCAATGCACATGCAATGCAAAGAAACACATAAGCGAAATCAAAACAGGATATCACGAGTTCAAGTCAAGCTCTCTAAAATCCCCAACAGAGTCGCCAGAAACTGTAGACGCGTCCTAGGGCCTCATTCTACAGTTTGGACTTGATTGGTTGTCACGGTTCTTAATCTGAACCAAAGAGTCCGAATCTGACAAATCGTTTTGGAAAACAGATTTTTGAGAAAGAAGTGCCAAACATGGACTGCTTTGCCAGATACAGAGTCGCCACCTAAATATTTTATTTTGGGAGAATTTAGGAAACTCTGACTCGTTTGCCTAAGGCCACGTGTCCGTCATCGCCAAAGTTGCCTCGGCTCGGGAACTTGGGTACGATTGGGGAAGGTCAGCTATGAGCACCCCCTCTCGCCCGATCCGAAGACCGGCCTCTACTAACCATGATATCTAGTTTTTGAAAACACATGCGTTCTTATTCTGGTTAATTAGCCTAGAATTACTATGTGATGCGTGCAACAAAACAAGTATAGACTAGATCGCCTAATTTGGAACAAAGCATTGCATATTCGTTCGTTTGGAAAATGGTTTGAAATTTGGTACTCGCGAGTAGGCTAAGACACGGATTTCAACGAGTTATTCCAACTCAAACAATCCAACCTTCACCCACAGGCATTCAGACAGTAATATCACATAAGCACATAGCCACATGGTAAGCATGCTGTCATGTTAACATTCACACTCGTGTGAGATGCTAAAGCATAAATACTTACATCGTACTCCGTGCCAAAAGAATGAATTAGTTAGTAATCATGCATGACCCAAGTTCATGTTAAAGTGACTAATGCATCGCATACAGAATGTCATTAAAATAGGCTCGGCTAATCTACAAATGACATGTAAGATGCGACAGATAACACGTATTCAAGTGTGATTTGAAATACTATACAGTTAGCATGATACACCGAGCCCGGTGCATGCAAGACTGGTGAATGATACACGCATGCATAGCATAAGGTATGCTAAATTAAACGTGCCCTAATACTAACCATCAAAGCAGGTAAGTAAAAGGGAGAAAGAAGTGGGGGGTTGGAAGACATGCACACACATACCCACACTTATTACAAATTCGCCTTCGCTCGGAGGGACCAAAAGAATATACAGATTAATTAACCTACAAGCTAATTAATTATTACAGGCAATTAACTTGTTAAGCAAATAAACTAAGCTAATTAAGCAGAAAAAGGCCTCGGGAAGAGGGTCCAATGCATGCGCGGTCGGTTTAGCTCGGAAATCCGCTACCATGCACAAGTTGCCTCTGTTTTCCGTGCTCTGCTCCTCTGAAATTTGTAAAAGTCCCAGGGAGCACTGTTTGGACACTGTGGAACACCATCGACTAAGGCAAATGGTCACCGGCCATGGCAGGATGGTCATCGACCATTGGTTGAGCTATCGGCCACCAATTGTTGGTCGATCGGCACTTTGTGTAGTCGACCGACCATCCCTGTCTGTAGAAACCTGTTTTGATAGCAGCAGAGGGAAAAACATGGCATGGCAATGCATTTCAAGCAAATGTATGCACGAACACACCTTTTATCATGTTTATGACCCAAAGAGGTATGTTCCTTGGTTCTTGGGCCCCCAATCGCGCATTTCAATGCGTGATGGCTTAAGAGACCAAGTTGTGCGTTTTGATTTTAAATGAAATGCAATGCACATAAACATACAAGGGAGCCTTCAACCTCTATCATGGCTTGATCAAGAGGTGAAAGATGCATACAATGATATGCAACCTAGGCATGTTAGCTAACATGCTATGAGGACAAGCATGCAAGTATGATCATGGGGCAAACATGCAAACATGCAAGCATGTGGGATGCAATGCCAACATGCAAGTGTGCAAGACATGTGGCATATTAAGCAACCAAAGCAAGGAGAAGAATGCATGCCAAATGCACTAAGATTTAAGCATGCAACACATGCGATAGGCCAAGTATGCAACAACACACAAGGTGAGCATGCCACAACAAGCGAGAATGAACTTACACTAATTTAGGCAGCCCTCAAACAAGCCTAAAACAGTGGCCAACATGCTCAAGAATGGAAGCCAAAACACATAAAAATAGGCATGCATGCAAGGTCCAACACTTAGGTACACAAAGACAACTTTTAAGCACACTTAAAAGAGAATAAACATGGACTAATGGCATGCATTATGAGCTTTGAAATTGCATAAAATAGAGGTGCCAAACCAACTAATTAAAGCAAACAAAGCATGCTCATAACATCCCACATTCAAGGCCTACAAGTTAGAATGCAAAGAGACTATGCAAAGCATGTTGAGCATGACCAAAGCAAATGAAAACAGAGGTAAGGCACACTAAAATATACACAAAAGCTTCACAAAGCTTGGCCAAAACCATGCTAGAACAAGGGTCAAAGCTTAAAGCATGTTAAGGCTAAATCATGGCATTACATGACATGTATACTAAGCAAGCATGGTGTGTCTAAACCAACCTACAACAATGCTAAAACATGGCAAGATAAGCACAAATAACAACTAGGACATGACCAACATGAACCTAAATAAGATGCTCACTCAAGAGGCTAAAATGACCCTTTTTAAGGACAACAAGGAGAGGGGGTGGCCCTCTCCTTCTTGGGACCCTAAACCACCATCCTCACCACTGAAATCCCTCAAGATTTTAGTGGTGAGGAGGCCCAAACAATGTGGTCCCGGAGCTCACCAAAATAGCACAAAAAGGGGGGCCTAACAAGGCTTAAGAGGGGTCAAACAACCCCAAACAACAAAACACCCTTAACCAACTATTTAAAGCACTCAAAATCAAGACTTTTATTAGTTATATGCAAAGTCTAAAAACATGTGTAAGGTAGGTCAAAATGCTATGCAAAAATGGGGTAAAAAGGGGTAAGATTGTTACCCTCGTAGACCCTCTTCAAGAATGGAAGGCCAGCAGCTTCTTTGGCTCAAACCAGCTCCAAAACTTCAAGAACAGCCCCTTAGTACCTCAGTAGCTAAAGGAAAGTGTAGAACTAGGTGTTTGTGTGCAATAGTAAGACTAAAACACCTTAAGGCAAAAGAGAGAGAGAGATATAGAGATAGAATAGCTACAACTATGAACTAACCCTAATTCAGAGCTCCCTCTATATTTTTTGTAACCCTAGAAGAGGGAGGAGAGGCCCTCCCTTTATAGAAGATCCCTCTTGCAAAGCTTGCAAAGTAAGCTAGTCAAGAGGGAAATCCCTCCATACACGTGTATGGAGGGGGTGAAAGTGTATGCCAGCTAGCACAGCTGACATAAAAATATCTGCTAAAGCAGATGAACAGTGATCGGCCAGCCAAAAATGCCATTTTGACAACATAAATGGCCGATCGACCATCAAGAGTGCCGACTGGCCATAGATATGGCCAATGGCAACAAAACACTGGCTGGTGGCCTCTAGCCATGGCCGGTGGTGTGTGGGATGTCTCACAAGCCACTCCCTGCCCCTCAAAGGCAAAACATAAGTGTTTGGTGTAAAACCAAACACAAAACAATCGAGTCGAGAGATCCTGAGGCAGGGCGCGTAGCCGAGACCTCTGGGAACTCGAGACGAACACAAACAAGGATGATCACCGAGTGTTCAAATGGTGACATCCAAGTCTTGAGGACGGTCAAAAATGGGGTGTCTACACTAGGACGCGATCTGAATTTTGGCTTTTTGAAATTACTGGCGTCGCCTCGAGGGAGCTGCATAAATTCAAGGATAAATGTGGTTAATCCACGCCAGAGACTCTACTTATTTCCCGCCAGACTTGATCTAAACTGGACTAGGATAAGTGTAGTTGCCAAACAAACTGTTCTTTGACAGTAAAGATTGGGTGAATTAGGCGCCACAATGAATCTCAATAGCAAGCCTATGCGCATGGGAGGACAAACGTCCAAGGATCAGGAAAAATAGCAGTCCTCTAGTCGTCGGAGCAGATCTCCCCAAAAGGATAGACAGCAACGGGGAAGTTCCCCGGGCCCGAGATCGAGAATCGAGCTTGATGCGGTGCCACGACCGTTAAATTTTGCGATTTTCATGGGAAATAGACCGATGACGGTAGTGGACTCCATCATCAAAGACCCAGGTGGCAGTTGAGTTTGCTCGACAGATATTTCCACCAGATGTCCAGCAATCAATGGTCAGTCATCGAGATTTCGAAGTATTTCGGGAGGGCATACATGGTTCGATAAAAGGACTTTATACTGCCTACGAAGTCGGCATGTGTCTGGGCGAGGTGCAACGGGAGATTGAGAAAAAAGACGAACGGAATCACAGCTTGGGAGTTCGCGCGGAGAAGGCAGAACGTGAGCTTCGGGAGCTTAGGAATGCTCAAACGACCGAGCAGCTGGAGGCTGGTCATTCTAAGTTGGTCGTGGGGGAGAGTGCGACCCAACGGGCCTCGGATTATGGAACGGGATTTCAAGACGACCTGAAGGTTGGGATAGAGAAGACCAAACAATACCTCACCGAGGAGGTTTGCCGATGTGAAAACCGTAGATTTAAGCATGATTGGATCAAGGCCCTACAGACGGAGGAAGCTCTCGGAGCTGTGGGCATTGATTCGGCTTTGTCGCTGTACCATCGTCATTATCTCCCCTATTCCGACTTTGAAATTGAGAAGAGCGACGATGAGGGTTTCGAAAAGGAATAGACTTCGCAACGCGCGAACATAGACCGCGTGCCAAATTATGTTATTAAATTTGAATAAAATGTCTTATGTTATTGGTATTTCGTTTTGAATTGTTATGTGCTTAATTAGGCGTATCGTTTCACCTATTGCGAAGCTTTGCGTTTCGTGCTATAAACGGTAAAACACACACTGTTCGGCCCGAAACACAGTAATCGACCCTAAGGTATCATGCACCAGAGGGGCTCTGAATTCGGAGGCTTAATCAGCCCTAAGGCTTAATCGTGACATCCACGAAGGGCGCTCCGAATCCGGAGGCTTTATTTGGCCGATCGTGACATCCACAAAATCCGGAGGCTTAAACGGCCCTAAGGTGCCATGCACCAGAGGGGCTCCGAATCCGGAGTCTTAATTTGGCCAATCGTGACATCCATGAAAGGCGCTCCGAATCCGGAGGCTTTAATTGACCGATTGTGACATCCACGAAAGGCGCTCCGAATCCGGAGGCTTAATCAGCCCTAAGGTGTCATGCACCAGAGGGGCTCTGAATCTAGAGTCTTAATCGGCCCTAAGGTGTCATGCACCAGAGGGGCTCCTAATCTGGAGTCTTAATTTGGCCAATCGTGACATCCACGAAGGGTGCTCCAAATTTGGAGGCTTTATTTGGTCGATCGTGACATCCATGAAGGGCGCTCCGAATCCGGAGGTTTAATTGGCCCTAAGGTGTCATGCACCAGAGGGGCTTCGAATCTGGAGTCTTAATTTGGCCAATCGTTACATCCACGAAGGGGGCTCCGAATCCGGAGGCTTTATTTGGCCGATCGTGACATCCACGAAGGGCGCTCTGAATCCGGAGGCTTAATCGGCCCTAAGGTGTCATGCACTAGAGGGGCTCCGAATCCAGAAGTTTAATCGGCCCTAAGGTGTCATGCACCAAAGGGGCTCCGAATCTGGAGTCTTAATTTGGCCAATCGTGACATCCACGAAGGGCGCTCCGAATCCGGAGGTTTTATTTGGCCGATCGTGACATCCACGAAGGGCGCTCCGAATCCGAAGGCTTAATCGGCCCTAAAGGGTTTGGGAGCTAAATTGGAAGAAAAAATAAGAAACTTTGCATTTACAGTAGTGGAATATGTACAAGTATCAAGCCCACAAGTCGGGTCAATGATAGAATTTACGTAAATGCGTTGAATTCCAAGGCCATGCAGACTCCTTCCTGACATGTCTGGGAGCCGATATGCCCCTGTTCTTGCGATGGAATCTATTTGATAGGGGCCGTCCCAGTTTGGATCCAATTTTCCATCGGTCGGTCTCCTGTCGACTAGAAGTACCTTTTTCAGGACCAACTCCCCTAGTGTGTAGCGGCGTAGCTGAACGCATTGATTATACGATTTAGCGAGCTGCTGTTGATATCGTGCCATGGAGGCGAGGGCGCGGTCTCTTCATTCTTTGATTAGAATCAGGTCTAGAGCCAGCATCATGTCGTTTCAGCCCATGTCAAAAACTTGCAATTACAGGGTTAGGTGGCCGATTTCCAAGGGTAAGATCGCCTGGGTTCTGAAGCATAATGCGAACGGCATTTCTCCAGTGGATCTCCTCGACGTAGTACGATGAGCCCACAATACACTCGGTAATTCTTCGACCCATTTGCCTTTAGCTTTCTCCAGCCGCTTTTTGATGCCGTCCAAAATAGATTTGTTAGAGGCTTCGGCTTGACCATTGCTCTGGGGATAAGCCGGCGTAGAAAAGTAAGGCCGAATACCATATTTGCTGCATAGCTCTTGGCATACGCCACAATTGAACTGGGTGCCATTGTCTGAGATAAGAGCCCTTGGAATGTCGAATCGCGTTATGATGTTTCTCCATACAAAGCGTGTAATATCGGCATCTCGTATATGTGTTAATGCCTCCGCTTCAACCCATTTTGTGAAGTAATCTGTCGCGACGATTAAGAATCGCTTGTTCCCTGGGGCCCTCAGCAATGGTCCTACGATATCAAGTCCCCACTGAGCAAACGGCCAGGGACTGGTGATGGAGTTTAACTCCTCAACTGGCAGATGGGGTTAACGGGGAGAACTTTTGGCATTGTTCACATTTTTTCACATAACACTCCACGTCAGCTCTTATTGTCAGCCAATAATACCCTTGTGTTATAGCTCGATGGGCCAAGGAGCGTCCACCAGAATGGGCACCACAATTGCCCTCATGTATCTCAGTCAAAAGCTCCTCGACTTTGTCAGGGTGCACGCATTCCAAATATGGACCAGAAAGGGACTTTTTATAAAGCCTTCCTTGCGGATCTAGATAGTATTGCAGGGCTTTGTTTCGCAGCTTGTGCGCTTCTTTCTTGTCCTCTGGGAGTTGTTCGGAAGAGAGGAATGCAGCAATGAGGTCTATCCAGCTTGGTACGGATTCTAAAACATTGACCTGGATTTCCTCCAGGGGGCTAATACTCGGCTCCAGGATGAAACCTACTTCGATGGTCTGTTTGATCTCTGAGTTGATGGCGGATGCTAGGCAAGCCAGGGCATCTGCGTGTGTGTTCTGGTCGCGTGTTATTTGGTTCAGTTTGTGATGGTCAAATTTTGCCAGCAAAGAGTTGGCCATTTTCATGTAGGCCACCATACGGTCGTTTCGTGCCGTGTACTCCCCCTTTAGCTGATTGATTACTAACTTTGAATCACAAAACACAAGCAAACACCAAGCGCCGAGAAGATGTGCATTCCGCAGACCGGCTCGAAGGGCTTCGTATTTGGCTTCGTTATTTGATGCTTGAAAGCCAAGTTTGACGACTTGCTCTATCATTGCGCCGTCTGGGGACATGATTACAACTTCGGCACCACTGCCCCGCTGGTTAGCTGATCCATCACAATACAACTGTGAAATGTCCCTGACATAAATTCTCCAGTTTGGCTTTCGTCGAACTTCGTCAGGCTTTGGTCGAACTTCATCAGGTTTGAGGTCGGCAAGCCCGCTGGTGAATTCGGCGACAACGTCGACCAGCACCTGCCCCTTGATTGCGGTTTTAGGTGAAAGCTGAATGTCGTACTGGTCGAGTTCAAGAGCCCATTTTGAAACACGTCCTGATGGTTCTGCACTCCGTAGTACTGATCGGAGGGGATAATTTGTTAGCACCCCAATGCTATGTCCCTGGAAGTAATGCATGAGTTTTCTTACCGCCATGACTAGGGCTAGGATGAGTTTTTCTAGCGGAAGGTAGCGTGTTTCGCCGTCAACCATTGCCTTGCTCACATAATACACTGGTTGTTGCTCCCCCAACCCCTCCTTTAACAGTACAGCGCTGACGGCCCTATCGGAAACTGCCAGATACAGAATGAGCGGGTCACCAGCAGTGGGTGTTGTCAAGAGTGGTACTGAGCGGAGGTAGGTCTTGAGTCTGTTGAAGGCGGTTTTGCATTCGGCGGTCCATTCAAAAGCCTTGCCCTGCCGTAGTGTCTGAAAGAACTGTCGACAGCGATCTGTAGACCGGTTGATGAACCTGTTGATTGCAGCGGCCATCCCTGTAGACACCCCATTTTTGACCGTCCTTAAGACTTGGACGTCACCGTTTGAACACTCAGTGATCATCCACGTTTGTGTTCGTCTTGAGTTCCCGGGGGTCTTGGCCACGCGCCTTGCCTCAGGATCTCTCGACTCGACTGTTTTGTGTTTGGTTTTGCACCAAACACTTGTGTTTTGCCTTGGAGGGGCAGGGAATGGCTTGTGGGCCATCCCCACACATCACCGGCCATGGCTTGAGGCCACCGGCCAGTGTTTTGTTGCCATCGGCCAGATGTTTGGCCGGTCGGCACTCTAGATGGTCGGTCGGCCATTTATTTTCTCAAAATAGCATTTTTGGCTGGCCGATCACTGTGCATCTGCTTTTGTAGATATTTTTATGCCAGCTGTGCTAGCTGGCATGCACCTTTGCCCCCCTCCATACGTGTATGGAGGGATTTCACTCTTGCCAAGCTTGTTTTGTAAGCTTTGCAAGAGTGATCTTCTATAAAGAGGAGGCCTCTCCTCCCTCCTCTAAGGTTAGAAAAAAATCTCCAGAGGTCTGGTTTTTAGGGTTAGAAGTGTGTGTCTATTGCACACAAACACCTAAAGTGTGTGTTTGTCCTCCCTCCCTCCTCTTAAGTGTGTGTTTGTCCTTACTATTGCACACAAACACCTACCATTACACCTTTCCTTAGTTGCTGAGGCATTAGAGGGTTGATCTTAGACTTTTTGAGCTGGTTTTGATCCAAGAAGAGGTCTGGTCTTGTGATCTTGGAAGTGTTCTTCAAGGGTGAGTGTTCTTGCCCTTTATTCCCCATTTTTGCATAGCTTTTTTGACTATCTTGCAACTATTTTTAGACTTTGCATATAACTAATAAAAGTCTTGTTTTCCATTGTTTAAAATAGTTGTTTAAGGGTGTTTTGTTGTTTGGGGTTGTTTGACCCCTCTTAGGCCTTGTTTGGCCCCCATTTTGTGCATCTTTGGTGAGCTCCAGGACCACGTTGTTTGGGCCTCCTCACCACTGAAATCTTGAGGGAATTCAGTGGTGAGGATGGTGGTTTAAGGTCCCAAGAAGAAGAGGGCCACCCCCTCTCCTTGTTGTCTTCAATATGTGCCATTTAAGCCTCATGTGTGAGCACCATTTTTGAGACCATGTTGGCCATGTTTCAGTAGGTATTTGGTAGTATTTTGCCATGTTTTACCTCTGTTTTTACTTGGTTTAGACACACCATGCTTGCCTTGCATACTTGTCTTGTAATGCCATGTTTTAGCCTTAACATGCTTTGTGCTTTGAGCCTTGTTCTGGCATGATTTAGGCCTAGCTTTATGAAGCTTTTATGCGTGTGTTAGTATGCTAAAGGTCTATTTTTGGTCATTTGGGTCATCCATGCTTTGCTTTGTATAGCTACCATGTAATCCCCCTTGTATGCCTTGAGCATTGACCCCTCTAGCATGCCATTCTTGCTTTGTTTCAATGGTTTGGAACCACTTGTCATGCCATTTCAGTCCATTTAGCATGCTTGTATGCTTGCATTTGGTGTTCCTTTAAAGCCTTAAAGAGTTCATGTTTAATGCTCCATGAATGTGCCATTGCGTATGCCATCATATGTAGGCCTCTAGGATGCCATGTCGTTGTGTTTTTGGCTTTGTTTTAGCATGCTAAAACTCTGATTTTGGTCATTCAATTCATGCCATGTTTGGTTTTGTTAAGGGTAGTTCAATACCTCTTTGGTGAGCCTTAGACCTCGGACTTTGCTTGCATGCTTTGATTGCCTTGTTTAGATTGATTTGGCATCATTTTATAACATGATTTCAGAGTTTATAATGCATGCCATATGCCCATGATGTTCCCCTTTTAAATGTGCTTAAAAGTTGTCTCTATATGCCTAAGTGTTGGACCTTGTATGCATGCATGTTTGTATGTGTTTTGGCCCTCATTTCTATGGCTTTTGGCCACTGTTTTGGGCCTAGTTGAGAGCTGCCCAAATTAGTCTAAGTCCACTCTTTACATGTTGTTACATGTCTTACACTTTGCATGCTTTGATTGCATCATGTCTTGCATGTCCATTAGCCTTGTATGTTGTTGCATACTTGGCCCATCACATGCTTGTTTGTGTGCTTCAACATCCGTATTACATCTTGTATGTTTGTTGGTTGGCATTGATGCTTCATGCCTTGTGTGCTTGTTTGCATTGTCATGTTGCATACTAGCTCACATGCCTAGGTTGCATGGCATTGGCATGCATGCTTTGCCTCTTGAATTGAGTATGATAGAGGTTGCGCTCATTGTTTGTTTGTGTGCATTTTATCCCACATTGAAAATGCATACTTAGTTCTTGGGCCATCATGCATTGAAATGCGTGGTTGGTGGTCCGGGAGTCGAGTACCATGCCCCCTTGAGTCGTGAATATGATAAGGAGTGTGGTTGGTGCAAACATTGCTTGAAATGCATTGCCATGCCTTGTTTTGCCCTCTGCTGCTGTCAAAACAGGTTCTGCAGGAAGCTTTGGCCGGTCGACTACACCAAGTGCCGATCGACCATTTATGGATGACCGATAGCTCCATAGATGGTCGATGACCACCCTGCCATGGCCGGTGACCATTTCCCTTGGCAGGTGGTGTTTCACAATGTCCAGAGAGTGTTCCTTGGGAATTGTGCCATTTTCAGAGGAGCAGAGCAGGGAAAACAGAGGCAACTTGTGCATGGTGGCAGATTTCCGAGCGAAACCGAGCGTGCATGCATTGGACCCTCTTCCCGAGGCTGATTTTTACTGCTTAATTAGCTTAGTTAATTCACTTAACTAGTTAATTGTTTGTAATATTTAATTAGCTTGTAGGTTAATTAAGTTGTATTATTCTTTTGGTCCCTCCGAGCGAGGGCGAATTTGTAATAAGTGTGGGTGCGTGTGTGCATGTCTTCCAACCCCCACTTCTTTCTCCCTTTTACTTACCTACTTTGATGGTTAGTATTAGGGCACGTTTAATTTAGTATACCTTACGCTATGCATGCGTGCATCATTCATCAATCTTGCATGCACTGGGCTCGGCGCATCATGCTAACTGCATAGTATTTCGAATTCCAAACTTGAATACGTGCATCAAATTATTGCATTTCACATGTCATCCTTAGATTAGCCAAGCCTATTCTAATGACATTTTGTATGCGATGCATTAGCCATTTTTAACATGAACTAGGATCATGCATGATTACTGACTAGTTCATTGTTTTGGCACGGAGTACGATGTAAGTATTTATGCTTTAGCATCTTGCATGAGTGTGAATGTTAACATGACAGCATGCTTACCATGCGGCTATATGCTTACGTGATATTGCTGCCTGAATGCCTGTGGGTGAAGGTTGGATTGTTTAAGTTGGAACAACTCATTGAAATCTGTGTTTTAGCCTACTCGTGAGTAGCAAATTTCAAATCATTTTCAAACAAACGGATATGCGATGCTTTGTTCCAAATTAGGCGATCTAGTCTATACTTGTTTTGTTGCGTGCATCACATAGTAATTCTAGGCTAATTAACCGGAAGAAGAACGCATGTGTTTTCAAAATTAGATATCATGGTTGGTAGAGGTCGATCTTCGGATCGGGCGAGAGGGGGTGTTCATAGCTGACCTTCCCCAATCGTACCCAAGTTCCCAAGCCGAGGCAACTTTAGTGATGACAGAGATGTGGCCTTAGGCAAACGAGTCAAGGTTTCCTAAATCCCCCCAAAATAAAATATTTAGGTGGCGGCTCTGTATCTGGCAAAGCAGTCCATGTTTGGCACTTCTTTACAAAAATCTATTTTCCAAAACGATTTGCCGGATTTGGACTCTTTGGTGATTTATCAATCTCACATTGCACATTGTGAGATCAGATTAAGAACCGACACAAATCGAGTCTGAACTGTAGCATGAGGCCCAAGGGCGCGTCTACAATCCCCATAAACTTTTGGACCTCTTTTACTAAACGGGGGGAGCCAAGTTCCAAGATTGCTGTGACTTGCCTCAGATTGGCTTCGATTCCTCGGTGGTTAACGATATAACCTAAGAATTTGCCAGAGCCGATTCCGAACGCACATTTGGAAGCATTCAGTTTCATTTTGTATTTGCGTAGGATGCTGAATGTCTTTTCTAGATCGCTATATGGTTCTGTTCTTCTTTGGACTTGACCACCATGTCGTCAATGTATACTTCCATAGTGTGGCCGAGTTGCTCTTTGAACATGGCAGTGACCAGTCTTTGGTAGGTTGCCCCTGCATTCTTCAGCCTAAAAGGCATAACTTTGTAGCAATAGGTTCCTCTTGGGTTGAGGAATGCAATTTTGTCCTGGTCATCTGGATGCATGGCGATTTGTTGGTAGCCTCTGTAAGCATCTAGAAAGCTCATGGTTTGATGGCGTGCCATTGTATCTACAAGTTGGTCGATTCTGGGTAGGGGAAAATAGTCTTTGGGGCAAGCTTTGTTCAGATCCGTGAAATCGACGCACAAGCGCCAGGTACCATTTTTCTTCTTCACCATTGCTGCATTAGAGAGCCACGTAGGGTAGGTGACTTCTCTAATTGCCCTGGCATCAAGCAGTCTGTCAACCTCCTCAACAACGGCTGCAGTGTGCTCTGCGGCTGACCGCCGGCCTTTCTGAATGACTGGCTTGCACTTGGGATCGACATTCAGATGGTGCTGTGAAACTAATGGGTCTATACCCGGCATCTCGTACGGAGTCCACGCGAAGACATCGAGCTTGCTGAGTAGGAAAGAGACTAGCTGCTGTCTGTCGGCCTGATTCAAAGAGGCGTCGACCATGAAGAACTTTTCTGGGCTTCCATCGATGTCAACTCGATCTAAATCCTCCGTGTCCTTTTCATTCGGGAGCCGCACAACGTCGTCGAGGATCTCACGATTCGGCACCTCACTGGAGTTCACCTACAGCTCCTTGGGCATTTTGGCGGCAAGGAGATAACATGCTTGTGCCGATTTCTGGGAGCCGCGGATTTGCTCAATACCGTGTTCTGTCGGAAAACGTAGCAGTTGATGATAGGTGCTTGGCACGGCCTGCATGGTATGCAACCAAGAGTGACCCATGATGAGATTGTACGGTGACGGCAGCTTGACGATCAGGAACTCCACATCCACTGTTCTGGAACCTGCTCTGATGGGTAGGCTGATCTTCCCCAGGGGGTACTCTGGATTGGCATTGAAGCCGAATAGTGGATAAGGAGCCGGAGTCAGGTCTGACTCGTTGAATCTGAGTTTGATGAGGGTTTTATAATACATTACCTCCGAAGTATTACCTTGGTCTATGAGAACTCGTTCAACGGTAAATCGGTTTACGCGTAGTTCAACGACCAATGGGTCAATGTGGGGGAGTGTTCGCCGATTAGATTAGAGTCGTCAAAGGTGATACTCGGTGAGTCTCGGAGGCGCTTTTTTGGTGTGAGTTGCTGTTGGTGGCGTGGATGTGATTAGATTGCATGCATGACCGGGGCTGTTGGCAAGCTGTATATCACGTGGACGATGCTATGCGGAGGTGAATCCTTCCAAGGAGCGGTTGTTTTGATCGCATTTCTCCGGACATATTACTGGAGACAACAGTCCAATGCCGACTCCTCAAGGTGGTCTGTCGAGGTAGAGCAACTGTCAGTGTCTTGTTGTCAGGCTTGAGACCGTCGACCATTTGCCCTTGGGGGTCGTTCCGGATCTTGGCCCACTGTTTGTTTGGACTTTGTTATTTCCAAGGCCAAATCGCGGCGAAGACGTTCGTTCTCAGCGGTAACGTTGTCCAACCTCAGTTTATTTTGCCTTTCCTGTCCCATGGTTGCTTGCATCGTCTCAACTGCTGAAGTTGTTGAGGAATCGATGTTCAAGGCGCGTCTTGCGACGATGGTTTCTTTTTCGAGCATATTTGCTAGAGTAAGGTCATCTCTTTGTGCGATTTCGTCAGCGGCTATCGGAGGATCTTCAGTTACGCCTGCCATGGATGTATTTGAGTATTTCCCACAGACGGCGCCAATTGTGGGGATATGGTTTGGAAATACTCTTCAGATCCTGGGAGACACTAGTGGTCCTCAGCTAGCCACCAGAAAAGGAAAACACTCTGGTCGGGGGTGCTGGTATTAGCACTCCGACGGGCAAGTTAGTTTCTGCACTCGAAATAGCTTGTATTTTAAGTTAAGCAAAATGAATCTCACATACCTTTCCAAGTCTGTAGTTCCTGTATTTATACTCGTTTTTTCTGGGCCTCAGGGCCAGGGCCTACTTTTTACTCGTTGTCCTTTCTTTTGTTCGGCTCCATGGGTCTACGCTTACTCGGCCCACCTATTCTATTCGGCTTCCTAATTGTGTAGGATACAGCCGAATAGTATCTGTCTTCTAAAGCACGCACCTTCCTATTTTACCATTTATTCGGCTCCCACACCTCTGATGAAGATCAATGGTAAAAAGCTCAAAAAAAGGTGATGAGAAGGTGGGAAACACAAGGGTAAAGGCCTTAGAAGCAAGGTTCAAAGAAGGGTTATCAATCCCTCTACCTTTAATGGCCTTAAATCACAAGTTTTAGCCCAAAAAAAAAGATAATAAATAGCTCAAAAACAGCAAGAATTGATAGAAAACAAGTAGTGTAAAGATGGTACAAAAAGCACTAGAAGGTATACCTCTTGAAGATGAATGAAACCTTGAGTTACAAACCACCAATTTCACACTCTCAAGTGCTTCCAGAGCTAAAATTCAAGCCTAAATCACCTCAGCAAGGAACACTCTAGGTTTGGTTTAGAGTGTTTGAGCAAAGGCTATGTAAGTTGCAAGAGAGAGGGAATTTTGCTCTTCCAAAAATATTTTCTCACTCTTCAATTTTTCCAACCTTGAAACCAAGAGGGGAGGTCATCTATATATAGAAAACCATGTGTCTATCTTGAAAATATTTGTATACATCCAGCTGGAATGGTGCATGTACATGGGGGGACAGCCGGCAGAAAATTTCTGGTTTTTGCATACGTGGTTGGTAGGCCACAAATAGTGGGCGACCAGCCACAAAAATCTGCTTCCAGGCTCGACTTCAAACGGGCATATCTCATTTATCCAGACTCGGTTTTAGGAGATTTTTGAATCTAAATGAAAGCCCCAAAAGTCCACTTTCCAATGGTGGTAGCCTCACATTTAAATTCTAAGTGTGGAAAGAGATATGCCTATTTTAGTGAAGGTTGCTTGTTTCTTGTTAGAACAATCTTCTGTGTAAAATAAATAACTTGAAACAAATCAAACAAATAAAAATAAATTACTTACAAAATTTATTTTACCGAACCGAATAAATATTTAAAAGATCAAGTCGAGTGTGTGATACTCTGTCCTTAAGACAGATTCGCCCTGCTACGGTGCTTACGAATAAGAAACGTCTATCTTTCAGGATACAATGATCTTCATAAATTGTAGTAGCACTGCAAACAATTTGTACGATGAACCAAACTTGTGTTCTATACTCTCAAAAATTTTCCTAAAATAAAATGATGAATAAATTATGCAAGAGAGCAAAAATTGAAAGGAAACAAATGAATTTCGGATGTGAAAATCTGTTGGAATGGCCCAGGAATTTATAGGGCCGAATTGGTGTGAATTCAAACTTGAACAGGCCTGATCTTTGAATTGAACAGATAACTGCTGGGCAGTTTGAATCTGTCCAGAAACTGCTGGCAATTTTCAACTTGTTTATAACTGCTGGTAGTTTTTCAATCTGTTGAACAATTTGAACTTGTTGAACCTGTTGGAAAATGGACTGAAAAGAGCACTGTTTGGACAGAAAAAATTGGCACAAAATTTAAATTAATTTTCCCACAAGAAATTGAAAAAATTCAAATAAATTTTATCCCAAAAATTAATGTTAGAACCAACCCGACCCACAACCCATACCTGCGCCCATCATGGCTCGGTTTGGCCGGCCGGCAACAGCGGCGCGCGTGCGTGTGTGGTGGTTTGAGCCAAGGTTCACGTTGTCCATATCTCATCTCTTCTACAAACTTGGGGTACCCCTTCGGGCCCAACACAAGTGTTGCCACCTAGAACTTATATATACACATAAGTTCTGTAACGCCCTCAAAATAATAACAATAAACCCATCAATAGAGACATGCATCGATATATAAAAGTCCCTCATTCTTCTATTCATCAGAGTTTCATTACAAAAAGTATTACACGTTAACAACAAAAGCGAATGCCCTAGGGGCTTACAGTTTTCCAAGTTAACACTTGGATAGAAAAAGGGAGCACTAGCTCAATTACACCTTAAGCCCTTGGCTTGAATTTACATGTAATACATCAAAAGAAAAAAAGACAACAAAAAGGACCATCAGCCTCAAGCCTCCCAAGCTATGTCCTTGGAGGTGGCATGCTACCTGTACCTGAAAATGATGTTCCCATATAGGGTGAGCCACAGCCCAGTAGAAATACACTAAACCAAATATGAACAATGACTAAAAGATTAGCAGTTGATAAATGGCCAACACTGATACTTTCACCTATAACACTTTACAGTTTCATGACATACAAGTCCATATTACAGTCCATTTTCCAATTCTTTTCAATTCTCAATTTATAACCATGACTCAGAACCTGGCCAAACAACTTATATGAGACAGTAACTCATATTAAACATTTTCCCATTTCATAATAGATAAGCATACTAGCTATATCACACACCAATAGACAAGCATACAAGCTATATCATTACTGCCATAGATATGCATAAGAGCACTATCACACTTCCAAGGACAAGCATATGAGCTGTGTCAACACATTACTAGACAAGCATATGAACTCTATCTATGGAGTTCATCCCCTATCTTCTCCCAACAACATCCGGTTTAGAGGTCCATCCCCTATCTTCCCCTAAACCGTGGAGTACATCCCCTATCTACTCCAACACGACACAATGCATATAAACAATAATTATACACATCATCACACAATACATAAATTTAATGTATTCTTTCAACTGTCATACTCAATGACACATTCCAGTGATTAGTTTCAGTTTGCCTAATCATCATGCATTGTCTACAACAATCAAGACTATCCTCCACCGATAGCCCAAACCAGTTATTTCTATACAGAAAATAAATGCAACAATGGATATATAATCAACATTTCAACTAGGTGAGCGATAAATAATCCAACTACACCCTTTAATCCCATACATTTCCAAATCAATTCCTTATTTCTCATAATTAATTATGCGAATTAATTAACCAATGTATTTAGGGCATTTTCCATAATTAACATTTCAACCCTTAGGTTTCATTTTCATTAATGTTTTAACATTAATTTCACTTTTCCATGCCAAACATGCATCTAGGTTTTATATAGTTAAAACCCCAGCTTTTGTAAATTTACACAAAAGCCCCAAACTTTCACAAAATTGCCAAACCAACCCTAACATCTCAAAATACTAAAATTTAAAGACAAAACCCATAGTGAGGAGTAGGTTATCCCTACCTCAAAAGTTGACTCCCAACCAAGAAGGTGAAGAAAACGAAAATGCTCCAAACCACGAATTTCTCGGATCAAAAGATAGCCCTCGACGATCAACAACTTTTTTGTAAAGGCCAAAGGTGAGGAAATCACTCTTACTAGATCAATACTTAGAGAGAAGGTAGAGTTCTAGAGTGAGAAGCTCAACAATGGGGTTTTTGGGAAAGTAAGAGAGAGAAGAAAAGTGAAAAAGTGATTTAAAATGACCCAGCGGATAACTCATATACGCATGACCCGCTCGAGCGTGGAATAGAGCGCTCGAGCGTAAAGCACAAACATCTGGTCTCGCTCAAGCGCATAGATAACTGCTCGAGCACCAAGAGACAAAAGCAAAACACATCCGCTCGAGTGTGAAAACCAGTCCGCTCGAGCGCAGATTTTCATCTCCCAGAACTTTACAGGAAAAGGACTACCCGCTCGAGCGCCAACAATGTCGCTCGAGCATGACCCGCTCGAGCGCAAGAAACCCGCTCGAGCGTAGAAAACACACCTGCAGAAGTTTTGCAGGGCCACGAAATACTGGAAGTGTGTAAACCCCGCTCGAGCGCAATAAGACCTGCTCAAGCGGACCGCCTAAAAAACTGGGCAACAAGGAATTGAAACCAAGGCCTAACCAACTTGTAACAACCCTGCCCAAAACATCCTAAAACTTAATCAAGCGGAATGAAAGGACGACAACAAGATAGATACAACTACCAACTTCACGGAACCGTGTCTGGAATACAACAAAACAGTAAAGGGACAACCGGGATCGCTATAACCTCCCTCCCTTAAAGAATTTCGTCCCCGAAATTAAACACAAGTTTTTCAAAAACAGATTTTCGCCATTTTCAACAATGTTACAACATAATATTAAACAACCCGACCCATTATCGGTCAATCCCATCTCTTTTCAAGAGGCATTTCACATTACACGTAACAACCTGCATTATCAGCATGCATTCTTTTGAAATTTAGCAATTTCAACTCATTTTCCACAATTCCATAACACATGCAACATTATCATCATGCTTGCATTTCCACAATATACTTAACATACACAATGTTAAAACAAACTTCCATTAACCAAAACATTCACAATGTTTTACAACGTAAGACACATACAATGCTCTTAACGTTCAACAATATTACAAAAATTCCATTACATGGTCACACATCAGCAAACAAGTCCGGATATTTCTCGCAGACTTCCAACTCACGTTCCCAAGTGGCTTCCTCCACTCCGTGATGCTTCCACAAAACCTTCACCAAAGGAATGGTCTTGCCACGCAGGACTTGATCCCACCTATCCAAGACCCGGACCGGTCTCTTCTCGTACGAGGCATCCTTATCTACCTCCAAGTCGGTCCAATCTAACACGTGGGATGGATCCAGCTCATACTTCCGAAGCATACTCACATGAAACACGTCATGCACTCCGGACAACTGCGGCGGTAAGGCTAAACGATAAGCAACCTCGCCAATCCGCTCAAGGATCTCAAAGGGACCAATAAACCGAGGGGATAACTCCCACTCTTCCCGAACCTCATCAAACCTCGCCTAGGTGATATTTTCAAGAAGACATGATCACCCACCTCAAACGCCAAAGGTCTCCTCCTACGGTCGGCATAACTCTTTTGGCGACTCTGGGCTGTAACAAGCCTCCAACGGATAAGCTCAACTTTCTCCGTCGTCTCCCTAACCAACTCCGGACCCAACAAAGGTGCATCACCCACCTCGGCCCAACACACTGGAGACCTACACGGTCGGCCATACAAGGCCTCAAACGGTGCCATACTGATACTAGACTGAAAGCTGTTGTTGTAGGCAAACTCTACCAATGGCAAGTGCCTCTCCCACGTCCCACTGAAGTCAAGGACACAACCTCAAAGCATATCCTCAAGGATCTAAACAGTACGCTCGGACTGCCCGTCAGTCTGAGGATGATAAGCCGTACTAAAGGTCAACCTAGTGCCCAAGGCACTCTGCAAACTCTGCCACAACCTAGAAGTAAAACGAGGATCTCTATCTGAGACGATCGTCACTGGGACCCCGTGCAATCTCACTATGTCCCGAATGTACAAGTCGGCGAGATGATCTACCGAATCTCTCACGCGCATAGGAATGAAGTGTGCCGACTTGGTCAACCGGTCTACAACCACCCAAATAGCATCACTACCCCGCTGAGTCCTCGGAAGACCTACAACGAAGTCCATAGTGACATGCTCCCACTTCCACTCGGCAATAGGCAAGGATTGCAACAAACCCGCTGGCCTCTGATGCTCGACCTTCACTTGCTGGCAAGTAAGGCACTTAGACACGAAAACAGCCACATCTCTCTTCATACCCTGCCACCAAAACTGGCGACCCAAATCCCGATACATCTTAGTACCTCCCGGATGCACCGCAAGGCGCGAATGATGGAACTCTCGGAGTACTTCCTCTCGACAAGACTCCGGCACAAACAAATGGTCTCGGTATCTCACACTCTGGTCGGGATACACAGACAAACCCTTCTCAATCTTCCCACCCGAGATCTTCTCCCGGAGGGATTTTACCTCAAGGTCACCTCTCTGTGCCTCTAACACTCGTGTCACAAGTGTAGGCTGCGCAATAACAGAAAATAAGGCCGCAGCCTCAAAGGATTCGCCCAGTAGCAAATCAAACTCGCCAAGTGCACCCAATATCTCCCATTCCCAGATGGCTATACAAGCTACATCACTAATGGATTTCCTACTAAGGGCATCGGCCATAAAATTGGCCTTCCTCGGGTGATAGTGCAACTCAAAATCATAGTCCTCAATGAACTCCATCCATCTCCTCTGCCTCAAATTCAAGTCTCTCTATGTAAAAAGATACTTCAAACTCTTGTGGTCCGATAACACCTCGAACCTCTCACCATAAAGGTAGTGCCTCCAAATCTTCAAGGCAAAGATCACTGCCGCTAACTCTAGGTCGTGTGTAGGGTAGTTCTTCTCGTGTATTTTCAATTGACGTGAGCCATAAGCTACTACGTTCCCCTCTTGCATCAACACACAACCCAAACCCTCTCGTGAGGCTTCATAATAAACCGCATAACCCAACCCTCTCTCCGGAATAATCAAAACCGGAGCGGTGGTCAATCTAACCTTCACCTCTTGAAATGACTTTTCGCAAGTCTCACTCCACACAAACTTGACCCCTTTTCGCGTCAATCTAGTCAACGGTGAAGCTAGCTTGGAGAAATCTTTCAAAAACCGACGGTAATACCCAGCTAATCCCAGAAAACTGCGGATCTCAAACACACTCTTAGGTTGTGCCCAATCTTGCACTGCCTCTACCTTGGATGTATCAACAGACACCCCTTCCCTGGAAACTACATGGCCTAAGAACTTGACTTCCCCTAGCCAGAACTCACACTTCCCAAACTTGGCATACAGCCTATGGGCTCTAAGTAACTCAAGCACCACTCTCAAGTGTGACTCGTGCTCCTCCTCTGAAGGCGAATAGATAAGAATGTCATCCACAAAGACGACCACAAAGTGATCTAGGAATTCCTGAAAAATCCGGTTCATCAAGTCCATAAAGACTGCTGGTGCATTGGTAAGCCCAAATGGCATTACCAGAAACTCATAATGGCCATACCGCATACGGAATGCCGTCTTCGGAATATCCTCCTCCCTGACCCTCAACTGGTGGTAACCCGATCTCAAGTCTATCTTGGAGAAACAACGGGAATCCTTCAACTGATCAAACAGATCATCTATACGGGGCATAGGGTACTTATTCTTGACCGTAGCCCGACTTAACTTCCGGTAGTCTATACACAATCTCAAGGCACCATCTTTCTTTTTAGCAAAGAGGGCCGGTGCTCCCCACGGTGAAACACTAGGGCGAACAAAACCCTTATCTAGCAATTCCTGGAGCTGAACTTTCAACTCAACCAACTCTGCTGGAGCAAAACGGTAAGGTGCCATAGAAATCGGCGCCATGCCGGGCACTAGATCAATAGAGAACTCAATCTCCCGGTGAGGTGGCAAACTAACAAGGTCCTCGGGAAAGACATCCGAATACTCACAAACCACCCTCGGAAACACAATCAGGGTCTTATCACACTCACCACTCTCAAAGCTAGCAAGTAGACCACTAAGCTCACTCCGCCCTCGCGAATCATACCCCGGTGGCAAAACACTACCAACCCGGTCCCCCAAGAAATGGAACCATTCCCCGCTCAAGGTACATAATGTGACCCTCTGGCGGTAGCAGACGATAACAGCCCGGTATAACGATAGCCAGTCCATACCCAAAATAACATCAAAGCCCTTCATAGGCATAACTACAAAAGGGAACGGAAGCCTAAAGTCGGCGACCTCTATATCACAACCCCTACAACCTTGTTGTAGAATCAACTCACTCCCAAGAGGTGACACTACACAAATAGGAGATGCTAACTACGCCAACTCCAACTCCAACATAGATGCAAATGCAGCAGATACGAAAGAATGTGATGCACCCGTATCAATCAACACACTAGCAACGGAGTTGCAAAACAAAAAGGTACCTCTCACTACTGATGGAGCCAGTACTAGATCCTGCGCAGTAACAACATACACGCGCCCTGTAGGCCCCTGATCCACCTGCTCACCCCTCGGAGCATACGACTGCTGCACTGACTGGGACAACGAAGCTCCCGGATTGGCCCTCGAGGCCTGCGTAGACTGAGCTGGCTGAAATCCCTGCATCTGTCTAGAACCAGACGCTCCTGAAGTGGCACTCAACTGTGGGCAGAACCTCTTTAGGTGCCCAGGCTGTCCACACTGATAGCAAGATAAGGGCTGCCCTCTGCCCAAACCCTGACTCTGCGGTCTAGCTAAAGAAGAAGCAGCTCTCTGACCTCCGCCCTTCTGCGGGCAAACTGAAGACTTGTGACCCAGCTGGCCCCAGGTGAAGCAAGTCAAACCTCCCTGATTACCTCTCCCCGAGCCTGCACTCGACACCGGAAAGGTCAATCTAGTAACTCCACCCTGAAACTGCTGAGGGTTATAACCCCTCTGTTTCCTGCCATCACCTTGACCCTCCTGGCCCCTCTTGGAGCCTCTATGTTTCTTCTCGTCCTCCTCCTGCATCATAAGCTCCATATGATCTGCAGCATTCACTAAATGTCTATACTCTCGGATGTAAGACCCACCAACCCTCAACTTGAGGCCCCGCCTCAACTTCCGCTCAAACTCATAGCAACGGCATTCTTCGGACGCCACCAGCTCAGGTGCAAACACAGACAAACTAGTAAAACTGGCCTCAAACTCTGCCACAGACATACCCTGCTAATTAAGCCGGCTAAACTAATCCCTCAGCTTCTCCCTAGCCACTGCAGATAAGAACCTCTCCTGGAAAGCATTTACAAACGCCTCCCATGTACCACCAACACGAGCGTTCTCGTACTTCCACCATTGACCCGCATCTCCCTTCAACTGGAAGGATGCCAAGGTCACTTTCAGTGCCCCGTCCTCGATGCCAAGCATCTCGAACGTCTTACTCATTTGTTCCAACCACTCGTCAGCCTTCAGTGGCTCCTTTGGATCCCCAACAAACTCATCCGGGTTAGACCGAAAGAACTCCCTATTCAAGAAAGAAGGCCCTGCCTCAGCTGCCTGATTCCCAGCTCTGAGAATACCCAAAGCTCCTGCTATCTCTTGTGCCAAGGCACTCATAGCCTGCTGACCCGCTGGCTCGGCCACATTGGCCTGACCAACTCCCTCCTGCACTGCCGGAACCTCCTCCGGTAAAGGCATCTCTTGCCTACCACGCCTGCCACGCCTACCGCGTCCTCGTCCTGACATCCTAATAAAGGTAATTCAGAACATTAGCACATTCATAAATGTGCCGAAACTAAACACTCACGTCCTAATGCATGGTCAACCGTAATTCATTCCACGTAAGCACACAAACACATAAGCACTTACGAATTTCATTTCCGGATAATGATAGTCCCGAGGCGTTACTAGAGTTCCGGTTAGAAACAGCATTGATCAAGTGCTTTTCCAACAAGACTCTCAGAAACCCCAGGATCCAATCAACATCCTAGAAATTAAATCCCATACCCAAATAATCACATAAGCATGTTATCACGTAACACAAAACATTACATCTGAGTCTCTAACCAAGCGAGACAAACCCATTGTGATACTAATCACTTCCCACGTACCCAAAGTATTCAAACCCGGTACGCTCTGATACCAAGTTGTAACGCCCTCAAAATAATAACAATAAACCCATCAATAAAGACATGCATCGATATATAAAAGTCCCTTATTCTGCTATTCATCAGAGTTTCATTACAAAAAATATTACATGTTAACAACAAAAGCGAATGCCCTAGGGGTTTACAGTTTTCCAAGTTGACACTTGGATACAAAAAGGGAGCACTAGCTCAATTACACCTTAAGCCTTTGGCTTGAATTTACATGTAATACATCAAAAGAAAAAAAGACAACAAAAAGGACCATCAGCCTCAAGCCTCCCAAGCTATGTCCTTGGAGGTGGCATGCTACCTGTACCTGAAAATGATGTTCCCATATAGGGTGAGCCATAGCCCAGTAGAAATACACTAAACCAAATATGAACAATGACTAAAAGATTAGCAGTTGATAGATGACCAACACTGATACTTTCACCTATAACACTTTACAGTTTCATGACATACAAGTCCATGTTACAGTCCATTTTCCAATTCTTTTCAATTCTTAATTTATAACCATGGCTCAGAACCTGGCCAAACAACTTATATGAGACAGTAACTCATATTAAACATTTTCCCATTTCATAATAGATAAGCATACTAGCTATATCACACACCAACAGATAAGCATACAAGCTATATCATTACTTCCATAGATATGCATAAGAGCACTATCGCACTTCCAAGGACAAGCATATGAGCTGTGTCAACACATTACTAGATAAGCATATGAGCTCTATCTATGGAGTCCATCCCCTATCTTCTCCCAACAACATCTGGTTTAGAGGTCCATCCCCTAAACCGTGGAGCACATCCCCTATCTCCTCCAACATAACACAATGCATATAAACAATAATTATACACATCATCACACAATACATAAATTTAATGTATTCTTTCAACCGTCATACTCAATGACACATTCCAGTGATTAGTTTCAGTTTGCCTAATCATCATGCATTGTCTACAACAATCAAGACTATCCTCCACCGATAGCCCAAACCAGTTATTTCTATACAGAAAATAAATGCAACAATGGATATATAATCAACATTTCAACTAGGTGAGCGATAAATAATCCAACTACACCCTTTAATCCCATACATTTCCAAATCAATTCCTCATTTCTCATAATTAATTATGCAAATTAATTAACCAATGTAATTAGGCATTTTCCATAATTAACATTTCAACCCTTAGTTTCCATTTTCATTAATGTTTTAACATTAATTTCATTTTTCCATGCCAAACATGCATCTATGTTTTATATAGTTAAAACCCCAACTTTTGTAAATTTACACAAAAGCCCCAAACTTTCACAAAATTGCCAAACCAACCCTAACATTGGTTATCCCTACCACAAAAGATGACTCCCAACCAAGAAGGTGAAGAAAACGAAAATGCTCCAAACCACGAATTTCTCGGATCAAAAGATAGCCCTCGACGATCAACAACTTTTTTATAAAGGCCAAAGGTGAGGAAATCACTCGTACTAGATCAATACCTAGAGAGAAGGTAGAGTTCTAGAGTGAGAAGCTCAACAATGGGGTTTTTGGGAAAGTAAGAGAGAGAAGAAAAGTGAAAAAGTGATTTAAAATGACACAGTGGATAACTCATATACGCATGACCCGCTCAAGCGTGGAATAGAGCGCTCGAGTGTAAAGCACAAACATCTGGTCCCGCTCGAGCGCATAGATAACTGCTCGAGCACCAAGAGACAAAAACAAAACACATCCGCTCGAGCGTGTAAACCAGTCTGCTCGAGCGCAGATTTTCATCTCTCAGAACTTTACAGGAAAAGGACTACCCGCTCGAGCGCCAACAATATCGCTCGAGCGTGACCCGCTCGAGCGCAAGAAACCTGCTCGAGCGTAGAAAACACACCTGCAGAAGTTTTGCAGGGCCACGAAATACTGGAAGTGTGTAAACCCCGCTCGAGCGCAATAAAACCCGCTCGCGCGGACCGCCTAAAAAACTGGGCAACAAGGAATTGCAACCAAGGCCTAACCAACCTGTAACAACCCTGCCCAAAACTTCCTAAAACTCAGTCAAGCGGAATTAAAGGACGACAACAAGATAGATACAACTACCAACTTCACGGAACCGAGTCCGGAATACAACAAAACAGTAAAGGGACAACTGGGATCGCTATAAGTTCTCTTAAGTTTCTACTGTGGAACAAGCCTTACAAGGAAACCCATATTTTATTCCTTAATTGTCCATTCTACGAACCCAAAAATAATGTCAACTTCCCATTCACTCATAAATGGTTTTGACGAACCATTTTCACCGTGTGACTTACCATGCGGAAAGGAACATGTCACCTCTTTGGACCCACCCCAAACGACATGTGGGCCCCATCCAAATTTGGGCTCAAAGTTGTCCCAAATTAAGTCTATAAAAAACCATAATTCCAATATTTATATCCTAACAAATTGATGCCTAACTTCAAACAGCCATATCTCCTTCATCCAGACTCAGCTTTAGGATATTCTTGAGTCTAAATTGAAGCCCCAAAAGTCCACTTTCCAATGGTGGTATCCTCACAACTAAATTCTAAGTGTACAAAGAGATAGATCTGATTTAGTGAAGATGTAGACACCTCATTTTTTGACCGTCCTCAAGACTTGGATGTCATCGTTTGAACACTCGATGATCATCCCTGTTCGTGTTCGTCTTGAGTTCTCGGAGGTTACGGCTACGCGCCTTGCCTCAAGACCTCTCAACTTGTTTGTTTTGTGTTTGGTTTTACATCAAACACTTATTGTTTTGCTTCTGAGGGTGGGAAATAGCTTGTAGGCCATCCCCATACCTCACCGGCCATGGCTTGAGGCCACCGGCCTTGTTTCCTTGCTACCGGCCATTGGTGATGGCCGGTCGGCACTATTGATGGTTGGTCAGCATTGTGTTTGGTCGGCCGACCACTGTTTTTTGATCAATCGGCCACTTTTCCTGGCTGAGACCTTTTCTTGAGGGAGCTTGACCCTTTTGAACCTTTTTTTAGCTTCTCCAAGAAGCTTGAACCTTTTGACCCTTTTTAGCTTCTCCAAGAAGCTTGACCCTTTTTTAGCTTCTCCAAGAAGCTTGACCATTTTTTTTAGCTTCTTGAAGAAGCTTGAACCTCTTGACCCATTTGCCTAGCTTCTCTAAGAAGCTTGGCCCTTTTGATCCAAGCTTCTAAGAGAAGCTTGCCCTTTTTGCTCAAAGCTTCTAAGAGAAGCTTTGCCCCCTTGGTTCCTCTATAAAAAGAGGGCCTCTCCTCCCCTTTAGAGGGTTAGAAAAATCAGATATATATGATATATATATCACTCCCTCTCTATATCTCCCTCTCTCTCTACATTTGTGTGGTTTAGAGGGTCCAAAAGGGTCTTGTTCTTGGCCTATTGCACACCACTTCATAGCCACACACTTCCATCATCACTTGGAGGTTCTTGGAGCTTATTTTCAGAGGTTGAGGGTTGTGTTTTTGGGTCTAAAGGCTACTGGTTCTTGCTGGTCTTCAAAGGTAACCCATTTTTCCTCTTTATTTCTGGTTTTTGCACACCCTTTTAGCCTGTATTTCTTGCGGATTTGGGCTTTGTGTATAGCATAAAAAAGTTCTATTTTTTTTGTTTTTAAGATACTTCATTAAGGTCACTTTTGTGTTTGGGGTCGTTTACCCCCTCTTAGGCCTTGTTTGGCCCCATTTTGTGCTATTTTTGGTGAGCTGCGGGACCACCTTATTTGGGCCTCCTCACCACTGAAATTTTGAGGGATTTCAGCGGTGAGGATGGTGGTTTAAGTTCCTAAGAAGTAGAGGGCCATCCCCTCTCCTTGTTGTCTTCAAAAAGTGCCATTTTAGCCTCATGTGTGAGCACCATTTTTAAGTTCATGTTGGCCATGTCTTAAGTGTTATTTGTGCTTATTTTTCCATGATATAGCACTTTTTTTACTTGGTTTAGACACACCATGCTTGCCTTGCATACTTGTCTTGTAATGCCATGAATTGCCTTAACATGTACCTAGCATTTAGACCACCATGCTTGCATGTTTTGGCTTAGCTTTGTGAAGTTTTTGGTCATGTTTTAACATGTTTAAGTTCTATTTGGTATCGTTTTGGTCATGCTTGCCATGCTTTGTATAGCCTCTTTGCATTCTAGCTTGTTAGCCTTGGGTGTGTGGGTCACTAGCACGCTTTACTTGGCTTGTTCTCATGATTTGGCATCATTGGAGACCATATTTCAGTCCATGTTCCATGCTTGCATACTTGCATTTTCCATACCTTTCATGCTTTGAAGAGTTGATGGCTTATGCTCCAGGTTTAGGCCTTTGTGCATGCATGCTTGTGTGTGTGTTTTCATGCCTTTGTTGCATCATTTTGGCCATTGATTTTGGCATGCTTGCGAGCTATCCATGTTAGTTTAAGTCCACCATCGCATGTTGTTGCATGCCATGTTTGCTTACATGTTTAGGTTGCGCGCCTAGTATACATTGCTCATTTGCATGTTCATGTTGCATACTTAGCCTCCATGCCTAGGTTGCATTTCATTGAGCATGCATCGCTTGCCTCTTGATCAATCATGATAGGGGTTGGGGCCCTTTGATGTGTTTTGTGCTTGCATTTCATTTGATATCGAAGTTGCAAAACTTGGCCTCTTAGGCCATCATGCATAATTGATGGCCCGAGGGTCGAGGGGCATACTCCCTTGAGTCCATTACATGATTGGGAGAGTGGCCATGCATACATTGCTTTGAAAATTTCATGTCATACACTGCTTGCCCTCTGCTACTGTCAATTGCAAGTTCTGCAGGAAGTTTTGGCCGGTCGGTTACATATATTGCCAACCGGCCAGGAATTTGCAGCCGATATATCAAAATGCAGCCGGTGATCATTCCCCGCGGCCGGTGACCATTCCTCCTAGCCGGTGGTGCTCCAAAGTGTGCAGAGAACCTATTCCAAGACTTGTGCAGTCTTCAGAGGAGCTAGGGCAGTGTAAATAGAGGCAGTAGTGCTATGGCAGCGAGTTTCTGGGCAAGACGAGTCAAACATGCATCATTCGCGCATTCTGAGGCACGACTGCGGCCACCTTCATTCTGCATTTATTTTGTTAATTAATTAAGGGTCTGTAATAATTAATTAGCTAGGATAGTTGATTTGTTATTCGGACTGTATTATTCTTTCGGAGCCTCCGAGTGAGGGCAATTGTGTAATAAGTGTGCGTGAGTGTGTGTATGTCTTCCAACCCCACGTCTTTCTTCCTTTTTATTTACCCGCTTATGATGGTAGACTAGGGCATATTTAAATTAGCATACCTTATGCTTAGCATGCGTGCATCCATACATGTGTCTTACATTCACCAGGCTCGGTACATCATGCTAATTGCACTCGTATTTCAATTCCAAGTTGAGTATTTGTTAGTTGCAGCATTTCACATGCCATGTTTAGGATAGCCGAGCCTGTTTGGATTGCATCTTTGCATGTGTTGCATTAGCCATTTCAAATATGAACTAGGATCATGCATGTGATTACTAATTGGTTTCTGTTTTGGCTTGGAGTACTAGGTGAGCTTTTATGCTTTAGCATGCCGCATGCGTGTGAGTGTTGCCATAATTGCATGATTACCATGAGGCTAGCTGCTTATGTGATATAATGGCTTGAATGCCTGTGGATGGAGGTTGAATTGCTTAAATTGGGATAATGCATTAAAACTGTGAGTTTTAAGCCTACTACATAGTGGCAAAACCATCTTTTCTAAAAGCCCACTCGAGGGTGGCAAAACCTGCATTTTAGCCTACTTGCAAGTAGCAAACCATCTTCAAAACGAACATGCAATGTTTTGTTCCAATTTAGGCGATTTGGTCTATACTTGTTTGTTGCGCGCATAAAATAGTAATTCTAGGCTAATAAATGGAATAAGAACACATAACGTTTTCAAAACTGGATATCATGGTTAGTAGAGACCGATCTTCGGATCGGGCGAGAGGGGGTGCTCATAGCTGACCTCCCCCAATCGTACCCAAGTTCCCGAGCCGAGGCAACTTTGTTGATGGCGGACACGTGGCCTTTGGCACCGAGTCAGGGTTTCCTAAATTCGCCCTTAAAAAATATTTAGGTGGCGACTCTGTGTAACAAGTCCGCGAGGGACCCCGCTACTACAGTTCGGACTCGATTTGTGTTACAGTTCTAAATCTGAACCAAAGAGTCCAAATCCGGCAAATCGTTTTGAGAAAACAGATTTTGAAAGAAGTGCCAAACATGGACTGCTTTCCCAGATACAGAGTCGCCACCTAAATATTTTAAAATGGGGAAATTTAGGAAACCCTGACTCGGTGTCGAAGGCCACATGTCCGTCATCACCGGAGTTGTCTCGGCTCGGGAGCTTGGGTACGATCGGGGAAGGTCAGCTATGAGCACCCCCTTTCGCCCGGTCCGAAGACTGGCCTCTACTAACCATGATATCTGATTTTGAAAACATTACGCGTTCTTATTCCATTTATTAGCCTAGAATTACTATGTTATGCGCGCAGCAAACAAGTTTAGACTAGATTGCCTAATTTGGAAATAAGCATTGCATATCCGTTTGTTTTGGAAAACGTTTTGGATTTGCTACTCGTAAGTAGGCTAAAATGTGGATTTCAACGAGTTTTTCCAACTCAAACAATCCAACCTTCACCCACAGGCATTCAAACAGTTTAACACATAAGCATTTAGCCGCATGGCAAGCATATTGTCATGTTAACATTCACACACATGAGAGATGCTAAAGCATAAATACTTACATCGTACTCCGTGCCAAAACAGTAAACTAGTTAGCAAACATGCGTGTCCTAGTTCATGTTAAATTGCCTAATGCAACACATACAGGATGCAATTAGATAGGCTCGGCTAATCTAAGCATGGCATATGAAATGCGATCAACTATCACATATTCAATTTTTTGAATTGAAGTACAAATGTAGTTAGCGTGATGTACCGAGCCTAATGCATGCAGTACAAATGCATGGATGCACACATGCATAGCATAATGCTAATTTTAAAGATGCCCTAATCTACCATCATAAGCAGGTAAATAAAAGGGAAGAAAGAAGTGGGGATTGGAAGACATACACACCACTCACACACACTTATTACATAATTGCCCTCACTCGGAGGGTACAAATAAACATTACAGTCCCAAATAATAAGCAAATAAAAAAAATTATTACAAAACTTCTAATTAATTAAAAGAAAGGATGCAAAAGAAAGAAGAGGGTGACCGCAGCCTCTGCCTCGGGATGCGCAGATGATGCATGCTCGGAACTCGGCTCGCCCGAAAAACCCGTACCGTACCCCTGCCACCTCTGTTTGTACTGCCCTGTCTCTCTGAAAATCGCCAAAACTCCAGAACAGGTTCCTTACACACTGCAGAGCACCACCGGCCAGACAGAATTCCCACCGGCACTCTACAATTTCCACCGGCTTTTCTTGGACTCATCGGCACTTCAGGGATTGCCGGTCGGCACTAAATTCTGCCGGTCGGCAGAAACTTCCTGCAGAAGACAGTTTTGACAGCAAACAGAGGACAGACAGTGCTTGGCATGGGGTTTTCAGGCACATGTGAGCATGGTGATGCTTCCTATCATGCTTTGAACTCAAGGAAGCATGACCTTGGATCCTCGAGCCATCAATGGTGCATGATGGCCCAAGGGATCAAATTTGCCACTTGATGAAAGGATGCATGCAACAAACAAAATGAGAACCAAAGCCTTATCAAGTAGAAGTCAAAGGCCTCGGAGACCGAGAATCAAGGCACATTACATCACTTGTAGTATGAATGTTCCTTGATTCTCACACTTGGTTTGACACCCCAAACCAAGCAATGCAATGCATGTTATGCAAACATGATTCAAATGCAACATGATGCCAAATATTCAAGTCATGGCAAATGTTATGGAATTATCATGACAAATATGCAATGCTAAGCATGCAAGGTGCAAATGTGATGCAAACATGGACCAATTTGCCATGAAGTTAGCATGGGACTACACATTTATGAAACAATTATGCAGCAAACATGAGACAAGCATGCAAGAGGGCCTTAAAGTGATAAAGGTGCAGGCCTTAATTCACCTCAAAACAACACCAAAAAGTGCTCAAAATGATGGGCAAACTCTCATGTCAACATGCAAGCCAATAGACCCAAGGCGAAGGCACCAAAAGGGTCACTTCATTTCCAACAACAAGACCAAATCATGGCATGCTTTAGACAAGTAAAAACAGAGTTTTTGCAGATAAAATAGGACCCCAAACCCTCTTAACATGGCAGCTAAAATGACTCCAAAGGAGTGTATGCACCAAGGCTCAAATGTACGCATAAAAGGGCACACCCTCAAGGCACAAAAGAGACCATATATGCAAGCATGTTAGCATGATTCTTGGACTGAAATGTGGCCCTAAATGATGCCAAATCAATAGGATGATCACAACCATGCATGCTAGAGGTCAACATGCTCAAAGTTTTCAAGCCAAAATGCAAAGCAACTATAACAAACATGTCAATCATGACCAAATTGATAACCAACAGACTTTAAGCATGGGAAAACAATGCTAAAAACTTCATGGAACTAAGCCAATTCATGCAAGAATCATGACCTAATCATGAGATGCATTTCTAAGCTAAATGGAGCAATGCAAAGCAAGTACTACAAGCATGCAAGGAGGCACAAATCCGGCCAAAAACAGAGGTTACATATGACCAAAAACATCCAAAAATCTTCTGAAATAAGGCTCAAGATGATCAAGCATACATGCTACCCTTTTAGGCCAAAATGTAAGGAAACAAGACAATGAAGGGAGAGGGGTGTCCCTCCCCTATGCAAGACTTCAAACCACCTTTTTCACTATTAAAAATACACTGGTTTTCAGTGGTAAAGAGATCAAAACACTGAAGTAAACAAAACCCTACCAAAGAGGCAACAAAAGGGGCCAAACAAGGCCTAATAGGGTGAGTTTGCACTCAAAACACAAAACAATCTTAATGAAAGTTCTAAAGCATGAAAATATAAGCCTTTTCTATGTTATACACAAAAGCTAAATCAACAAGCAAGATAGGTAAAAGACTATTGCAAGTTTGGGGAATATAAAGCAAGATGCTCACCCTTGAAGAACCCTTGAAGAACAAATGGTCTAGCCCTCTTCTTTTGATCAAAATCAGTCCAAAAACTCAAGAATCAACCCCCCAAGTCCCTCAATCTCGGAGTAAGGTGTAATAGTGTGTGTAATGGTGCAAAAGTAAGGTAAAGTCCACCTTTAGGCCAAGGAAACACACACAAAGGAGGAGAGAGAGGGAGATATAGAGATAGAATGTATCTATATCTCTAAGCTCTGGTTTTTGCTTCTAAGTTTCTAACCTAGATCAAAGAGGAAAGCCCTTCCTCTTATAAGACTCCCTCTTGCAAAGCTTATACAACAAGCTTGCTTAGAGGGAGATCCCTCCATACACGTGTATGGAGGGAGGCAGAGTTGGTGCCAGCTATCACAGCTGGCACAAAATATCTCCATAAAGTAGATGAACAGTGGTCGGTTGCCCAAAAAGTTATTTCGACAAAAAAAAGTGCCGACCGGCAACAAACTATGCCGACCGGCAATAAAATGTGCCGACCGGCAACAAATAGTGCC
This sequence comes from Camellia sinensis, assembly GCF_055761805.1. Lineage (NCBI taxonomy): Eukaryota > Viridiplantae > Streptophyta > Magnoliopsida > Ericales > Theaceae > Camellia > Camellia sinensis. The sequence goes on along the minus strand of NC_138972.1, from coordinate 146,304,092 downwards.
GATGGAAGCAAAAGACCAGCCGGTGGCCTCTAGCCACTGCCGGTGGTATGTGGGGATGCCTCACAAGGCATTCCCTGCCCCTCCAAGGCAAAACACAGTGTTTGGTGTGAAACCAGACACTAAACGGTCAAGTTCGGAGATCCTGAGGCAGGGCGCGCGAGCCGAGACGTCTGGGAACTCCAAACGAACACGAACATGGATAATCACCGAGTGTTCCAAGCGGTGACGTCCAAGTCTCGAGGACGGTCAAAAATGGGGTGTCTACACTCTGTATCTGGCAAAGCAGTCCATGTTTGGCACTTCTTTTCAAAAATCTGTTTCTTAAAACGATTTGCCGGAATTGGACTCTTTGGTTCAGATTAAGGACCGTGACACAAATTGAGTCCGAACTGTAGCGAGGCCCACGGGCGCGTCTACAGTTTCTGGTGACTCTGCTGGGGATTTTAGAGAGCTTGACTCGAACTCATGATATCCTGTTTTGATTTCATTTATGTCTCTCTTTGCATTGCATGTGCATTGGTGCGCCTAGGACACCGTGTTTGCCATCTGCCATTCCTGAACGGTTTGCCGGAGGCTTGACTTTGTCAAAGCATGCCATAAGGCTAACCGATTGTCGGCTCTGACAGTATGGGAACACAAACCCCGGTTTTACCGGGGCACCCTTTTCGACCATTCGACCTAGTGCATATCGAAATCCATAGTGACTATTCCAAACTATGACAGGTTGCTTACCCGATGTTAGGCTGTTTGAAAACCGCTGCGTGCGTAGTGAAACCCTAGCTCCTGACAAAATAGGACAGGGAAACCCTACCCCAACATAGGGGTGTTTTGGCTCTTACTTATCTGCTATGTGCTTTAGAGTGCGTCTCTACAGGGAATGCGTGTATCAATTTGCAAGTTTGGGCATCAGGCCTGCGGGCACCAGTTCAGTATTTTGGGATTCAGTTTACCTGAGGGTATCGGTTTATAGGCAGAATTTTGGAGCAAAATTCAGTAGAAGGGCACAGTCATCCTACTATGCTCATATTTGTTTTGGCGAAATCAGGCTGAGGTGTTGTCTGTTTTCTCTTTTGCAAGGTAGTCCTAGAACCATAGCTTCAGAAGGCTCCGATATCCCCTGAGGTTCATCGGACTTGTGCTGATAGACTTTGTCAGGTCAGAGATTCAGTCCAAGGGCAATCAGTGCTCCTTTGCCAGAGACAGGGTAAAAAGGCCAGTCAGGCGCAGATCATCAGTCTTCGGATCAGCAGTCATTATCCATCTCACCTGTGCGCAGTTGGGTTAAGATATCTGTTTTTACCTCAGGAAGGTATACCGGTTGCTCAGTTAGATCGGAACAATATGTCGAGTCTGGAAGAGATGGTGCGCCAACTCCAGGATAGTATGAAAGCCATACAGCAAGACACTATCCGTTAAGTAGAATTCGCCAAGCAACAGGCTGTGGTCATAGCCCAACAGGCAGAGACAATTGCCAGGTTAGAGCAGCAAACTGGAGTATCTACTTCACACCAGGCTCCTCCCCCACCAAGAGTTCCAACACTCGGGGAGACAGCTAATGTACAGGAAGATACGGACATTCCGACAGGGCCAGCTCCACCCCCAGTTCTACTGATATCGAGACAGACCCCACAACATTGAAAGTGGGCAAGCTTGAGAAATTGTTCAAGAAGTCTCAGGGGACCCACTCCATTCCTGACATTGAAGATGGGTATACAGACTCGGCTGTGACGCTGCTGGACAGATTTAAGTTGCCGCACATCGACCGCTTTGATGGATCTGGGGATCCCATGGTACATTTGCGGCTGTTTTCGGACATACTAAGGCCGATGGGCCTCACCAGATTATAGAAGCTATCATTGTTTGGCCGGACCCTGTCTGGGATAGCCGCAATCTAGTATGCAAAATTGGAGAACTCTGTGAAACAGAATTGGGAAGAGATGGCTGAGGCCTTCAGTGATCAATACTCCTACAACACACAGATTGAGGTCACAACTCGTGATCTTGAAGTCACCCGCCAAGAGCCAAAGGAGAGCGTCTCAGAATTCGTGGCCCGCTGGAGGGCCAAGGCCTCAATGATGACCATTAGGCCAATGGATAAGGATCAAATACGGATGGTTGTGCGCAATCTCCAGCCCAAACTGATGCAGAAAATGATCGTGCTCCCCTTCCCTACCTTTTTAGATTTGCATGAGATGGGAGTATAGATCGAGGATGCTATGAAGCAGGGCCTCATTGACCAGGAAAAGGAGCAGCCTAGGAGGGTATTTTCCCGCAATTCAAGTGTGACCACCAGCGGTGATGCAGCTGCAAAATCTTCTGAAGTGGGTATGGTCACCACCACCACACCAAGAGTAGCCACCCCCTTTGTTGGTACATCCACTTCAAACCCCCGAACTTCAGACTATCTACCCCGAGGCAAGAGGGTTTTCACCCCACTCTATATGCCTTTGTCTAAAGCCCTAGGGGTCCTACTCAGGAAAGGACATCTGAAACCATTGGAACAACGGCCTCTACCCGATCCTCTCCCTCCAAAACATGACCCGACCAAGTACTGTGTTTTTCATCAACAAACCGGTCATGACACCGACGGTTGTGTCCGTCTCCGCCACGAGATACAAAATTTGATTGACAACAGGGTCATCCTCGCACTAGGTCCTGCAAAGTCTATCGGCACTTGATCAGTGAACTTGTGGGGGATAATGTGATGTGATCGAGGGTTGGACCACCTGCGGGCGGCACTCAGTTTACTCCAGATGTGGTGTATGGCACGCACTATTTTGAGCATTTGTGAATGCTAGTTTTGTACATTCTGACTTGGGTATTGGGTCAGTCTTGTTGTGTTATTTTGAGTCTGTTCTGAGTCAGTCCTTTTGTTTCGAGGTCTGTCTTGTCGTATCGAGTCAGTCCTGTTGTGTAGGAGTCGGGTGATTCCGAGGGTGTTACCTCGGACATCACTATCTTGTTTTGTGTTTGTCTTTTTGCTTTCTTTTGAGTCTGTTTCTGCCTTGGAGCCAGTTATGCCAAAAGATTTGAATGGAACAGCAGTGATTTTCACACTCTTGTGTTTGCTTCTGCCGTGTGCCAGTTGTGCCAGAAGTTTGAATGAAATGACAGTGCTCTTCGCCTGTCTTTTCTATGCCTTTGAAGTCATTATAATGACCTAAGTTTTTCAAAACTTTTTTCGTAACATTGTGATAAAAACGAAGAGGAAGGAATTCCTCAGGTTTTGCAAAACTTGATCAATTGAGAGAAAGAGAGGCATGTTAAGCCCTTAATGATTGAGATCATGCTTGTTAATGTGAGTACTGAGAAGGACCCTGGCTTGATCCAGATTGGTTCTACACTGTCTTCGCCGCGAGCGATTTGTCGCTTTCTTAAAAAATTTCAAAAAATATTTTGCGCGGTCCTGCGAAGACTTGTGTGGGATCGCTCTTGAGATTGTGCAGCTTAGGATCGCTCTCAGCCTCGAGATTCGACCCCTCACTTTCAAACCATGAACCTGAGTTCAGAACGTTCAACGGTCAACCACAACGTGAGGCCTGTGTGGCCATTTTGAAGCAGCCCTCGAACAAGAGGCACCAAAGTCAGATCAAGAAGATCAGATCAAAGGAAGCTTGTAAAGCTAGATCAGAAGCCCCCCTTAAACTAGGGGCAGAAATGTCAGATATGCTCGAAGAGCCGAAGATGGATCCTTCAGTAAATCAATACAACAGCCACTCTCCTAGATACAGATAGCTTCAAAACCCTAAAACCATTTGGCATGGACTTGTTACACTTTTACCCTTTGAGAGGCTCGCTGGGCCGAAAACCCGGAAGGGCGACCCAGGCAAAAGTTAGAGCAAGAGAAAAATACAAGAAAAAAAAGCAAAAAAAAAAAATGCAAAAGAAAAGAAAAAAGAAAGAAAAAAAAATGCAAAAAAAAATAAGAGAAAAAGAAATGAAAAAAAAATTGAAAAGAAAAGAAGAACAAAGCTCGCAAGGTCGAAAACCCGCAACGGGCGCCTTGGCAAAAGTTAGAGCCTAAAAAGAAGAGGATAATACCCGAGTGTACCCCGAACTACGTGAGGCTTGATTCCCATCTTTGGATACGTAGGCAACTTCATTCTGAAGTCCAACCGTAAAATACTTCGAATTCAACTGTGTCCATGTGATGGTTCTAGTCATCTTTGTCTTTTCTGTATCCGGGAGTTCGGTTGCAATCATCGCTCTGAGGACTGATTACAATACACTACGGTGCCATTCAAACAAGGGACAACTTTCCATTGCCATTCAATGCACCGCGGTGTCATTCAAAAAAGGGGCAACTTTCCGTTGCCATTCAATGCGCTGCGGTGCCGTTCAAACAAGAGGCAACTTTCCGTTGCCATGCAGCTCTCTTCGAGCAAGGGGGCAATTTTCCTCCAAATCCGAGGTTGTGCGTCTCAAGAGTAGGTTCCGTGCTTGTTAAGCATTGGCCGTTTGCAAAAATAGTTTTTGAGAATTTTTACTAAGGTTGACTAATTTTCTTGAAAATTGTTCCATCTTTTCCAAAAACTGGACCATTTCTTGGATCCAAAAAAGGAAAATTTTCTGTGCTCATAGCCTGACTTGCATGATTTCAAATTAAAAATCGAACAAGTGTGTTAATCTAACTCTCATATCGGTCAAAATTGTTTTAGTAGAAAACCAAAACAAAAAATGGTCAAAATGATGAACTAGGGGCACAGTTGAGTCAGGTGTCCTGTCTTTCCCCTATTATCAACATACCTGCCAGAAAGAGCACTCTACCTGCCAAGAAGGGCACCCCCGAAGCTGACCACAAAAGGGCAGAAAGCTCTCACATCCTTTGAGCAACGAGGTATCGAGCCAAGTGTGAAGCACAAACTAGAAAGGATCAAGATATTCCACTCCCGCATCTGGATAGATCTGATCACATCCAAACTCCCCAGCAAAGCATCATCAACCGATGTCAATTGCAAATCTGTTGCACATCCAGCCGCATCACAACCTCTCCGTGGGAGAAGATCACTGTTGTGAGCAAAAGAAGAGAATCTAGCAGAATGCTAGGGGCAAGAGCCCGTAACTCCTTGTTTATCCACCAACCACCTAGGGGAGGGATAAAAAATGAGAGATTGAAGAATAGAGAGATGGGCGCTGAGAGAAAAAGTGAGAAAAGGGATTTTTTTAGAAAAACAGAGATTGAGTGCCAGAGTGACGTGAGAATCACAAATGAGAAAAGGGTGGGAAACAATACCCAGAGAAACTGGCTCCTCATGCGCTGAGAGGTCTCTCGTCTTTATAACACGTCTGTGTGTCGTGTCTCTTGTTTTGTTTGTCTCGATTCTGGATTTGAGTCGTTCCGAGCGTGTCTCGATGTGTTTAGGTTGTTTACCTTTTTTCGTTGTTGAGTCTTTTTCGCTATGTTCAGTCGTAGGCTCAATACCTGGTCGAGAACTCATTTTCTCAATTTCAAAAAATGAATCGTTTTGTGCCCAGAGTGCTGTGCCATTCTTCACATTTATGCAAAACAAGAATTTGTTCTTTCTTAAAACTGCAGGGTTCAACCCAGGTCATGTGAGAACAGTAAAATCAGGATCTATCTGAAGCTATATAGGTTCCAGACTGCAAAGCAAAAGAAAAGAGGGAAAATCGAAGCATCTGAGTGTGTTTCACCTTCAGCAAATTCCGTGATTGTATTCTGGATGTACCTCTTCAGGCCTTGTCACTACTCCGAAGTATGGGTGTGCCTCTACCTCAAGCTCAAGATTAGGTCTGCTTCAAGCCAGAATGGCAATCAAAGTGCTCCCTCAGAAAACCAGTCCCTGCCAGAGGCATCTTGGTTGTGTTTACAATGAGTTCCTAGGAGACCAACTGCGACGATGGAAACTAGAGTTCGAACGACTATTACCTATAACACAAAGGTTCGGGATTTCCGAGACTAAAGTCTAGTTTAAATACCCAGGGGTGTATCCCCGGTTTGAAATCTGTATGGTACCCCATAGATTGAGATAGCGTGTATGCACCTCAATTCTGGATACTGAACCAACCTAGTTTGTCACCCCGTTGGAGAATAGGGAAAGTTGTGAACATGGCCGGGAAAGAAAGGTAGTAACTGTGTTTTGGAAGTATAAGCAAGAGAAACCCACTTTTCAGCTCAAATTGTTTATACGGAATTTTCAATTCATGTCTTCGATGCGTAGCTCATCGTCAGCTGGCATGCACAAGGTGTATCCTTTTGAAATATATTGTGACCCCTCTGAGAGGTAAATCGGAGGTTATGTTTGAATTGATCTTGTTAAGGCTTGTATTCCCTTATTCAGCATTTTGTTTCAAATATGCGTTGTCACGCACGTTCCACTTGCATTGTGATGTACGTTCCAATTGCATTGTTATGCACCCACTTCACTTGCATTGTGATGCACATTCCAATTGTATTGTTATGCACCCACTTCACTAGCATTGTTACGCTCATTCATTGCATTGATTTTGCACATCTATCTAGCATTGTCACGCTCATTACTTGCATTGTTATGCACCTTTTCACTTGCAATTATCATTCTTTCTCCTCGCGCGTGCGACGGGTTAGACCTTCTCTGGTTAAGAGCATTTGGAATACGTTTCAATGCTCACACCATTCCGAAACACCGGGATACATCCCTATGTTTCTCCTTTCTTTTGAAACACCGGGATACGTCCCTACGTTTCTCTCTTTCCGAAACACCGGGATACGTCCCTACGTTTCTCTCTCTTTCCAAAACACCGGGATACGTCCCTATGTTTCTCTCTCTTTTCGAAACACCGGGATACATCCCTATGTTTCTCTCTCTTTTTGAAACACCGGGATACGTCCCTACGTTTCTCTCTCTTTCCGAAACACCGGGATACGTCCCTATGTTTCTTCTTTCATTCCGAAACAACGGGATATGTCCCTATGTTTCTCCTACTTTTTCGAAGCACCGGGATACGTCCCTATGTTTCTTCTTCCATTCCGAAATGACGGGATACGTCCCTATGTTTCTTCTACTTTTCCGAAGCGCCGGGATACGTCCCTATGTTTCTTCTTCCATTCCGAAACAACGGGATACGTCCCTATGTTTCTCTTTCCATTCCGAAGCAACGGGATACGTCCTTATGTTTCTCTTTCTCGCCGAAACACCGGGATACGTCCCTATGTTTCTCTTCCTCTCCGAAACACCGGGATACGTCCCTAATCCTTGGGATACGTCCCTAACCTTTGGGATACGTCCCTAATCCTTGGGATACGTCCCTAACCTTTGGGATACATCCCTAACCTTTGGGATACGTCCCTAATCCTTGGGATATGTCCCTAATCCTCGGGATACGTCCCTATGTCTCTCCCTCTTCGGTTAAAAGCGTTCGGAATACGTTCCAAAGCTCACACCATTCCGAAACACTGGGATACGTCCCTATGTTTCTCATTGCTTGCGGAACACCGGGATACGTCCCTACGTTTCTCTCTCTTCGAAACACCGGGATACGTCCCTATGTTTCTCATTCCTTTCCGAAACACCGGGATACGTCCTTATGTTTCTCCTTCCTTCCGAAACTCCGGGATAGGTCCCTATGTTTCTCATTCCTTCCGAAACTCCGGGATACGTCCCTATGTTTCTCATTCCTTCCGAAACTCCAGGATACGTCCCTATGTTTCTCATTCCTTCCGAAACTCCGGGATACGTCCCTATGTTTCTCTTTCCTTCAGAAACTTCGGGATTCAACCCTATGTTTCTCCTTCTTTTTCCGAAACACCGGGATACGTCCCTATGTTTCTTCCACTTTTTTGAAACACTAGGATACGTCCCTATGTTTCTTCCGTTCTTCCGAAACACAGGGATGCGTCCCTATGTTCCTCTCTCTTTGGTTAAGAGCATTTGGAATACGTTCCAATGTTTATACCTTTCCGAAACACCGAGATACGTCCCTATGTTTCTTTGCATGATCATAAGTTATGCTCGGTTTTGTGCATTGTCCTGCATTTTGCCCCTGCCCTCGGGCGCATACCTTTATTTGTAGCTCGTATGCTTTTGTCTGAGTCTTCGGCCTTGTCAAAAATGGGTCGTCTCTGGGCTTTGACACTCACTCCCGTCATTGTAATGACTTTCGAGTTCTGTCAAAGAGGGGCAACTGTAGACACCCCATTTTTTGACCGTCCTCAAGACTTGGACGTCATCGTTTGAACACTCGATGATCATCCCTGTTCGTGTTCGTCTTGAGTTCTCGGAGGTTACGGCTACGCGCCTTGCCTCAAGACCTCTCAACTTGTTTGTTTTGTGTTTGGTTTTACATCAAACACTTATTGTTTTGCTTCTGAGGGTGGGAAATAGCTTGTAGGCCATCCCCACACCTCACCGGCCATGGTTTGAGGCCACCGGCCGTGTTTCCTTGCTACCGGCCATTGGTGATGGCCGGTCAGCACTATTGATAGTCGGTCGGCATTGTGTTGGTCGGTCGGCCACTGTTTTTGATCAATCGGCCACTTTTCCTGGCCGAGACCTTTTCTTGAGGGAGCTTGACCCTTTTGAACCTTTTTTTAGCTTCTCCAAGAAGCTTGAACATTTTGACCCTTTTTAGCTTCTCCAAGAAGCTTGACCCTTTTTTAGCTTCTCCAAGAAGCTTGACCATTTTTTTTAGCTTCTTGAAGAAGCTTGAACCTCTTGACCCCTTTGCCTAGCTTCTCTAAGAAGCTTGGCCCTTTTGATCCAAGCTTCTAAGAGAAGCTTGGCTTTTTTGCTCAAAGTTTCTAAGAGAAGCTTTGCCCCCTTGGTTCCTCTATAAAAAGAGGGCCTCTCCTCCCCTTTAGAGGGTTAGAAAAATCAGATATATATGATATATATATATCACTCCCTCTCTATATCTCCCTCTCTCTCTACATTTGTGTGGTTTAGAGGGTCCAAAAGGGTCTTGTTCTTGGCCTATTGCACACCACTTCATAGCCACACACTTCCACCATCACTTGGAGGTTCTTGGAGCTTGTTTTCAGAGGTTGAGGGTTGCGTTTTTGGGTATAAAGGCTGCTGGTTCTTGCTGGTCTTCAAAGGTAACCCCTTTTTCCTCTTTATTCCCCGTTTTTGCACACCCTTTTAGCCTGTCTTGCTTGTGGATTTGGGCTTTGTGTATAACATAAAAAAGTTCTATTTTTTTGTGTTTAAGATACTTCATTAAGGTCACGTTTGTGTTTGGGGTCGTTTACCCCCTCTTAGGCCTTGTTTGGCCCCATTTTGTGCTATTTTTGGTGAGCTTCGGGACCACCTTGTTTGGGCCTCCTCACCACTGAAATCTTGAGGGATTTCAGTGGTGAGGATGGTGGTTTAAGGTCCTAAGAAGGAGAGGGCCATCCCCTCTCCTTGTTGTCTTCAAAAAGTGCCATTTTAGCCTCTTGTGTGAGCACCATTTTTAAGTTCATGTTGGCCATGTCTTAAGTGTTATTTGTGCTTATTTTGCCATGATATAGCACTGTTTTTACTTGGTTTAGACACACCATGCTTGCCTTGCATACTTGCCTTGTAATGCCATGAATTGCCTTAACATGTACCTAGCATTTAGACCACCATGCTTGCATGTTTTGGCTTAGCTTTGTGAAGTTTTTAGTCATGTTTTAACATGTTTAAGTTCTGTTTGGGTATCTTTTTGGTCATGCTTGCCATGCTTTGTATAGCCTCTTTGCATTCTAGCTTGTTAGCCTTGGGTGTGTGGGTCACTAGCACGCTTTACTGGGCTTGTTCTCATGATTTGGCATCATTGGAGACCATATTTCAGTCCATGTTCCATGCTTGCATACTTGCATTTTCCATACCTTTCATGCTTTGAAGAGTTGATGGTTTATGCTCCATGTTTAGGCCTTTGTGCATGCATGCTTGTGTGTGTGTTTTCATGCCTTTGTTGCATCATTTTGGCCACTGATTTTATCATGCTTGCGAGCTATCCATGTTAGTTTAAGTCCATCATCGCATGTTGTTGCATGCCACGTTTGCTTACATGTTTAGGTTGCGCGCCTAGTATACATTGCTCATTTGCATGTTCATGTTGCATACTTAGCCTCCATGCCTAGGTTGCATTTCATTGAGCATGCATCCCTTGCCTCTTGATCAATCATGATAGGGGTTGGGGCCCTTTGATGTGTTTTGTGCTTGCATTTCATTTGATATCGAAGTTGCAAAACTTGGCCTCTTAGGCCATCATGCATAATTGATGGCCCGAGGGTCGAGGGGCATACTCCCTTGAGTCCATTACATGATTGAGAGAGTGGCCATGCATACATTGCTTTGAAAATTCCATGCCATACACTGCTTGCCCTCTGCTGCTGTCAATTGCAGGTTCTGCAGGAAGTTTTGGCTGGTCGGCTACATATAGTGCCGACCGGCCAGGAATTTGCAGCTGATAAATCAAAATGTAGCCGGTGATCATTCCCCGCGGCCAGTGACCATTCCTCCTAGCCGGTGGTGCTCCAAAGTGTGCAGAGAACCTATTCCAAGACTTGTGCAGTCTTCAGAGGAGCTAGGGCAGTGTAAACAGAGGCAGTAGTGCTATGGCAGCGAGTTTTCGGGCAAGACGAGTCAAACATGCATCATTCGCGCATTCTGAGGCACGTCGGCGGCCACCTTTTTTCTGCATTTATTTTGTTAATTAATTAAGGGTCTGTAATAATTAATTAGCTAGGATAGTTGATTTGTTATTCGGACTGTATTATTCTTTCGGACCCTCCGAGTGAGGGCAATTGTGTAATAAGTGTGCGTGAGTGTGTGTATGTCTTCCAACCCCACGTCTTTCTTCCCTTTTATTTACCCGCTTATGATGGTAGACTAGGGCATATTTAAATTAGCATGCCTTATGCTTAGCATGCGTGCATCCATACATTTGTCTTACATACACCAGGCTCGGTACATCATGCTAATTGCACTCATATTTCAATTCCAAGTTGAGTATTTGTTAGTTGCAGCATTTCACATGCCATGTTTAGGATAGCCGAGCCTGTTTGGATTGCATCTTTGCATGTGTTGCATTAGCCATTTCAAATATGAACTAGAATCATGCATGTGATTACTAACTGGTTTCTGTTTTGGCTTGGAGTACTAGGTGAGCTTTTATGCTTTAGCATGCCGCATGCGTGTGAGTGTTACCATAATTGCATGATTACCATAAGGCTAGCTGCTTATGTGATACAACTGCTTGAATGCCTGTGGATGGAGGTCGAATTGCTTAAATTGAGATAATGCATTAAAACTGTGAGTTTTAAGCCCACTAGATAGTGGCAAAACCATCTTTTCTAAAAGCCCACTCGAGGGTGGCAAAACCTGCATTTTAGCCTACTTGCGAGTAGCAAACCATCTTCAAAACGAACATGCATTGTTTTGTTCCAATTTAGGCGATTTGGTCTATACTTGTTTGTTGCGCGCATAACATAGTAATTCTAGGCTAATAAACGGAATAAGAACACATAACGTTTTCAAAACTGGATATCATGGTTAGTAGAGGCCGATCTTCGGATCGGGCGAGAGGGGGTGCTCATAGCTGACCTTCCCCAATCGTACCCAAGTTCCCGAGCCGAGGCAACTTTGGTGATGACGGACACGTGGCCTTTGGCACCGAGTCAGGGTTTCCTAAATTCCCCCTTAAAAAATATTTAGGTGGCGACTCTGTATCTGGCAAAGCAGTCCATGTTTTGCACTTCTTTTCAAAAATTTGTTTCTCAAAACGATTTGCCGGAATTGGACTCTTTGGTTCAGATTAAGGATCGTGACACAAATTGAGTCCGAACTGTAGCGAGGCCCACGGGCGTCTACAGAAGGTTACTCAGTTCTCTCTTAACGGTTTCATTCTCAACCATTTCCCTAAATAGTTTTCTTCCATCCCCTTCTATTTTCTTTAACTCCAAACCTATAAATAAGATGTTTTAAAGATTTTTCAAAGAGTTCACATCCCTTTCATTTATTTCCACTTTGTCCTTACTCGATTTACCAAAAAGTGTAATATTTTAAACAAAATAAGAGTCTCGGAACATCGTGGAAACATTTAAAAAAAATATTTTGAAAAAGAGGGTTTTAAGGTCTGAAATAGTTCTGGTAAAAAAGGGGTGTAAGGTTGGGATTTAGAAGCTCTTCTTACTAAAGAAATCGAACGTTCGTGCAGCATAACTTTTCATCGTCGAGTGATCAATCTAAGGCGCCCAAGTCTTAAGGGGGGTTAAAAATGGGGTGTCTACACCTGCCGGCCACTAGTGCCCTGCCGCCCACTAATAGTGGCTGGAACCCACTTTTTGTGGCCTAACGGCAACTTGTGTCAAGACCCAGATATTTTTGCCAACTGTCCCCCTTAAGCTCTAGCTATTCCTATACAAATATTTTTGACCTGAGAGGCTGTTTTTCTATATATGCAAGGCCTTCCCTCTTGTTTTTAGGTTAGAAAAAACTCCTTAAGTCCCAAAACTTGAAATTTTCTCTCTATCTCTATCTTTCAACACACGCACACCTTACCTAAACACTTCCTAAACCAATATTGGAGCACTCCTTGCTGAGATTATTAAGTCCAAATTTCAGCCCTTGAGAGTGTAAGTTTTGTGGTTTGTGAACAAAAGAGTTACCTTGCTTCGAGATGTATAATTTTGAGCATCTCTACACTACTTCTCTCTTATCTTTTCTTGCTGTTTTTGAACTATTTTTGGACTATTTTTATGGGTTGAAACTTGTAGTTTAAAGCTACCAAAGGTGGAGGGATTAATCACCCTTCTTTGAACCTTGTTCTCTTCGCTTTTGCCCTTGTGTTTCCCATTCTTTTCTCAAATTTTTTTGAGCTTTTTACCACTAATTTTCAGAGATTTTCAGAGGCTAAAAAAATGGTTTTGAAGTCCCAAAAAGGAGTGGTCGGCTTGTTTACTAGCTTAAATTCTTTATTATTGTCGCTTACTCTTTTAGCTTCTTTTACCTCAATTCCAGCACTATTTTAGCTTCATTTAGGACTGTTTTTATGTGTTAGTTTCATTTGTGCTTTGTATAGTATGCTTGTAGTGTAATTGTCCTCATAGGTTTGGTGGTTTAGGCCTTAGCCACCAACCTATTTGAGTTGATAGCATTTATTTCTTGCTTTCTATACTTGTTTTCACCTCTAATCATCTTTGCAACCTCCCTATTTTTTTGGAATTTTATTTGCTTTGAGAGTGGTTTCAAACCGATTGTTTGTTTAAGCTTGAGATTGAGGTTGTTGTGCTTAATGGTTTAATCCCTTTGGGGGTTCACTACCAACGGCATGACATCTCTCACATGCCTAAAACAACATTTGGTTTGGTACTCCTTTCCATTAGAGGACTTAATCTTTGTTTTTGGACTCGATTGATTAAGGAATGGAAGGTAATTAAAATGAAGAAATAAAACTTAGACAAAAACGGAACAAGATAATAAGCTAATTTGGTGTTCAATCGGACGTTAATTGAACACATGGAGACTTGAGTCATTTCATACTTGTTAGTGATGATATGGTTCAAGTTTCCGATGTCAACCACTTCCCTTTATTAATCCATGATAGAGAGGAGGTTTTGCTGGTCTTTGTTTACCATTTATTGAAATTGTATCCCTTGATTCATAAGTCATCATGCAATGAGATTGCGTCGATTGATGGCTTACGAATCAAGCCTACCCCTCATTTAACCTGTTTGCTGATAAGGAGAGGCAAGGTGGACAGACATACCTTGAGAATACTCTGGTTTGTGCTATGTTTTTCCTTTGTTGCTGCAGGGAACGATAACCCACTATTAGTGGCCGGCCGGCCACTACTTCTAGGTTGTCGGCCACTTTTTCCAAGCAGGCAGTGTTCTTTTTCCAGCAGAGCAGAGCATAGGCTGAGGTGGAAAGCAATGTAAGTTTCTAACTGTGCAATAGAGGCATTCATGTAGCAAAATTGAGAGCATTATCGGGTGGAAATCTGCGTTCATGAATGAGCCATCCCTAGCATTTCGAGGCCTGTTTAAATTTGTGTTGTACTTAGCTAGTTAGTTGTGTTGTACTTATTTAATTAGCTAGAATAGTTAGTTAAATTTGTTGTTGTAATAATTAGTTTATTAGCTAGTGTAGTTAATTTATTTCATTTGGTTTGTAATAGTTAGTTAATTCATAGTAATTTGTTGGGGCATTCATTCGGACCCTCTTGTGTGAGGGCCAAATTTGTAATAAGTGTGTATGTCTTCCAACCCCACGTCTTTCTCCCTTTTATTTACTTGCTTATGATGGGTAGTTTAGAACATCATGTTTCTTTTAGCATACTCCATGATTTGCATCAATTTGTCTTGCATGAATCGAGGCTCGGTCCATCATTCTAACAAAGCATTGTAGTTTACATGCATCATTGAAAACGTGTGAAAACCGTATGCTATCAAGTTGATTCACATGTCATAATTAGTGGCCGAGCCTATTAGTTATATCATTGCATGTGTTACATTAGGCATCTTTCATTAGTTAGGGGCATGCATGTTTTCTAACTTTTTTGTTTCTTTTGGCTTGTCTTGGAGTATGAGGTGAGCATTTTATTTGCTTTAGCATATTGCATGAGTGTGATTGTTGCCATGTCTAGCATGCTTGCCATGAGGCTAAATGCTTAATTGATATACTTGCTTAAATGCCTGTGGATGAAGGCTAAATGCTTGAATTGGAATAATCTGAGTAATGAATATATGAGATCACTTTTTCAAGTGGTACATATTCAGACAATTTTCAAAAACAAACATGAATCAAAGTGTTCCAATTTTTCCAAATTAGTTTATACTTGTGTGCACATCACATAATAATAGTAGCCCAATAACCGAGACAAGAACATATAATGTAAATAAGAATCATATCATGATTAGTAGAGGCCAATTTTTGATCGGCAAGTGGGGTGCTTAGTTCATGACCTTCGCCTCTCGTACCTAAGTTCCTGAGCTGAGACAATCGTATGGAGGAGTGTGTGTTCCGCCCCTTTACACAGCTTTTTCCAGGCATCTCTGTTGTTCCATTTTATTTTTCAGAGGCTGAATTCTCTCTTAATAGTCTCCAGGCCAACTCCCTCCTTTTTGGCTACTATGATCCGCCCTAGGTTCTTGCCTGTGTGGAACGAGAAGGGCATGTCCAACGTCGTTTATCAACCAGATAAGGTCCTTAAGTAGTTCAACATAGACTAGGGTATCTCACATGCCCCTCCACCTCAGACTAATTTCCATCAAAGCTTCCAGCAATTTGCTCGTGATTACACCGCCTTACTTGTGGAGGGCTTAGCCCTCGTGGAGCTCCCCTCACTTGGGAGAGAGGGTGCCTTCACTCCTAGTAACAGGCTGTTTTGGCACCGCAACCTCAACTCTTTCTTTAACTTTTACAACAGTGATACAATCGTCCCTACAATGGAGCCCATTTCGCAACCCAACTTATCTTTTTGTCTCCCCTCTGGTTGCGGAAAACAGACAAGTGTATTTTTCCATTTCAAGCTTTTGTCTTTGCCCACAGTAGAGGAGACTCATCCGTCTGGGGCAATGTCAGCCCAGGCTCTACGAGTTACTCTCCCCCCTACTGGTACGTAATACGCATGACCCGCTCCCGACTGAGAGTTGTCCAGGAGGCATCGACATTAGTTGCTGAGGCCCGTGCCTCACCAAGTAGGAAGAGACTCCAAAAGGTACCCATACTTAGAAAATATTCTACATTCTTTCATACTTCCTTGGGCCTTTTATCTTTACTTTAGTAGTCACATGATTTTTTTTCAGGGTTTATTGGTCTCAGTACGTTGCGACGTTTCGGCTATACCGCCTTCAGGTCCTAGAGGTCCTTCGACTTCTATTGGGTTTTCCTCAGACTCAGATGATGACGATGACGTTCCTATTGCCTCCAGAGTCGCCAAACTTAGAACTCGTAAAGTGATACTCCCAGACGTTGAAGAAGAACCAAGTGCTGAGGCCAACCCTGTTGCTGAGGTCGTAGATATGGGAGGAGATCATGATGCCCCCTTTATTGAAAATGAACAAGTTCCCCCCGCTGTGGAAGTTGTAGAGGGTGGTGCAGCTGCTGAGGGCGCTGAGCCCCCAAACCTTCCTGATTCTATCCATTCTGACCGTTCCTCCGTTGGCGGGGAGGATTTTGTTCTTGAGGCCCCAAGAGAAGAACGTGGCATAAGAGAGCCACTGGAAGTTGCACCACTCTCCTTTGAAGCTGTATCTGGGGGCTCTTCCCAGTCCACTGAGTCTCCACTAGTTCAAAAGACCCGACTTCCCAATGTCCAAGTTGCTGAGTGGGGTGCAAATGTAGTGGTTGTTCTTGTTGTTGTTGCTGTGGTCCCCCTAAACTTAGACTAACTTGCAGAGGTAGTTGTCACCTTAGCCACTTATGCCTCTACTGTTGTCACCGGTGCTTCCGACCTAGTTGCCTCGGCAAC
The DNA here is from genome assembly GCF_055761805.1 of Camellia sinensis. Lineage (NCBI taxonomy): Eukaryota > Viridiplantae > Streptophyta > Magnoliopsida > Ericales > Theaceae > Camellia > Camellia sinensis. The sequence goes on along the minus strand of NC_138972.1, from coordinate 146,287,712 downwards.
TTCTAGGCAGCTCGCTAACCTATAACCTACTCATTTTCCTAAAGTGCTGGCTAACCTTAGGGTATCCTAAGATTTTTATACTGGGATGGACACATTGTACCAGATCTGAATGTTGGGGATTATCTAATGGACAGCTTGCTTGGTCACCTCCTAGCATCCACTCATTCCAACGCTGCTGGTCAATCATCTTTAGAAGAGGTTCGTCGTCCCCAAAACTTTGGTTATTTTATAAGTTTCCCTTCTATGATCCAGGCTAGCGGTGGTGTGAGGGAGTCCCCACAGCCCTTAGGGAGAGTTTCTTTTTTAAGTAATTGGTTTTCCTCTGAAATTGCTCATATCCTTGCCCGTATCCAGGCGTTGCACCCTGGCACCTTCATTGCTTTTAATGTTTCGGGCACAATGGTGCAGACAACATTGCTGGAGTCACTTGCTAGTTTCATTCGCGACCTTGCTACGAAGAAGATTCTAACAACTCCCAGCAAGTTTGTGGAAAGTGCTGAGCTCAATCTGAGCGGCTTTGAGAGAAATGGTTTGGACCTATCGTGGATGAGAGCTAGGTTTCAGGAAGTTGATGGATTCCTTGAGCACGCAGATAATGTATCGATGATTGCATATTTGGAGGGAACTATCAGAGAGTGTGAGGGTGCTTTGGAGCAGCACCAACAGAACCTAGCTCGGCTCAAAGAGAAGGACTCCACACTTATTGCTCAGGTGCCTCAGGACGTGACTCTGATGGACTCCCTCATGAAGGGTTTTATTTGATGCTGTTGTGACTTTGTTATGACTCTTTTCTTTGTACTTTTGTTATCTTTTTCTTTTTTCTTTTCCCTTTGAACATTGTAGTCATGCTATGGAAAACTTTGATGTTTATGAGAAGCAATGATATTGAGTGGTTGGATCTTACTTCATTACCTTCATTTCATTGTCTTTACATAGCTTCTAAGGACGAGGAAAACCCTTGCTATGAACAGAACTTCACCATGACTAAATTTTTACAAGGATAAAATTTCAGTAAGTATGGAAAACTTTCCTCATACTAAGTGTTTGCAAGAGTAACAGTTTTACTGAGTGTATGACACTTTCTTTGCACTTCACTTTGGAAGCATTAACAGAGACACTTACAACTCTTTTCTGAACAAAAGAAATTAAGAAAAATACTCCTTTACATACTTAGCATTAAAAGGGTCAGTTCTGAACCCATCATCTACTCTTGTCAACTTGTAATACCCACTGTTGCTTGCCTCAGCAACTTTGTAGGGGCCTTCCCATCTTGGCGAGAACTTAGGGATTGGTTGCCCCTGCATGATTGCGTCCACTATTTTCCGTACGAAGTCCCCCTCATTGAACTCCCTGTGTTGAACAGACTGATTGTAGGCATAGGCTATGGACTGGTGATACTTTTCCATTGCCCGTGAGGTCCGATCTCTTCTTTCTTTGACTCCCTCTATGTCGTTCTTCTGCTGTCTGGAACTAAGTGTGCCGACATAGCCATTCTTGCTGAGGGTACTGCCAACTCTACTGGTAACATGACTTTGGACCTGTCTACTAAGGAAAATGGAGTTGCCTGAGTTGGCTTCCTCTTTGAAGTTCTATACGCCTAGAGTGCTACAAGGAGTTGTTCAGACCATGTGCCCCCTGCTTCTCCATCATTTTACTCAGTATTTGAATGAAGGTTTTGTTGGTTGCCTCAACTTGTCTGTTCCCTTGAGGATAGTATGGAATAGACTTGTGGTGCTTGATCTGGTAGGTGTTCAACAATCTTCCCTTATGGTGGTTCATAAAAGGGGTCCCATTATCAGACAACATCACTTTGGGTATGTCAAACCTATAGATTATGTTTTCCTTGATGAAGTTGGCCACTCCTACCCCGTCTGCTTTCCTCATCGGTATAGTCTCTACCTACTTGGTGCTAACTTTAGTCGCTGCAAGTATCCATCTGTGGCCTTTGGATTGCTGCGCTATAGGACCTACTAGGCCAAATGCCCAAGTATGAAATGGATAAGGAGTCTTGATGTTGTGCAGCTTAACCACCGGTGCATGTCTCAAGTTCCTAAACTTCTGGCAGGATTGACACCTTCTTACAAAGCTTTTTGCATCCTCCTCCATTGTCAGCCAGTAGTAGCCGAGGTGAATAAGGTGTCCATATAGTCGATGTCCTCCTTGATGCTTTGCCTTGTGAGCTTCCCTCAACACTTTGTTTGCCTCATCCTTTGATAAACACACCAAAGGTGCCCCTTCAAAGCTTCTTCGGTATAGCTTACCTTGGTCAAGGAAGAAGCGGAGGGCCCTCCTCTTAACTCCAATTGCATCGGCTTTGTTCTCGGGCAGTGTGTCGTTTCCCAGATAGTCAATATATGGCTGTCTCTATTTTTCATTGCTTAAGAAATAGGCTTCCTCTTCCTTAGGATGGGACTGGCATGTTGCACATTGCCTCTGCTACTCAGTACATTCCTTTTCCATCTCTGGCCAGTAATACCCTTGCCTCTACATCCGTCGATATAGACTGATATCTCCATCTCCTCAGGACTTAGCATGGATCTGCTTAAGTCTGTAACTTCTTGTCTACTGACGCACCTTGTTAGTAGGCTGTTGGGGCCACAAAAATATAACTCTCCTCTGAGGAGCAAGAATGATGCAAGTTTTGCTAGTCTGATTGTTCCTTGGCCTATTTTCAGCTCTTGGATTATATCTGCTTTCTATCCCTTAGCATCTTCCTCTGTATGTTCTTTGGCTAACACTGCTGGTATTATTCTTTCTCGATGACAATGGCTATACTATCATTTGGTATATCCACCTTTGCCCCTAGTGTAGCCAAGGCATTGGGAAAATAGTTGTGGGTTCAAGAGGTATGCAGGATTTGGAAATCATCAAACTGAGTAAGCAACTTTTGAACTATGGTGCGGTATGGGGCCAACAGAGGCTCGTTCAAGGCAAAATTGCCCATTGTTTACTTGACAACTAACTTGGAGTTGCCTAAAATTTTCAACTTGCGGAGGCCTTTCTTTTGGCAGCAATTAGGCCTAGTATCAATGCCTCATACTCAGCCTCGTTGTTTGAACATTCAAAGTCAAGCTTGTATGATAAGTGAAACTTCTCTCCTTCTTGACTGGTTAAGGTTATGCTAGCTCCACCTTTCCTAGCTCCATCAAATTTTAAGTCCCAATAAGTCTCAATAGCAGCTGCTGAGACATGGACTTCATTTGGTAGAGGTACCTCTGCAGGTTCATGTTCACCAGATGGGAATTGGGCTAGTAAGTCTGCAAGTGCTTGGCTCTTAATAGCCTTGGGAGTGACGCAAGTGATGTCATATTTTGCGAGAGCCAAAAGCCATCATGCCATTCTTCCAGTTAGAGTGGGCTTGCTCAGTAAGTAGTGGACTAGATCACTCCTGGTCACATCCTGGATCGGGTGTGCCAAAAAATAGTGGCGCAACTTATGTGCTGTAAAGATTAAGGCTAGACAATGCCTCTCAATTGGGGTATATCGAGATTCAGCGCCATTGACTTTGTGACTGATGTAATAGACCGGCTTCTCAACGCCATTTATGTCTTGGACAAGTAAAGTGCCAATAGACCTAGTGTAGAGGTCAGGTACAATAGCAGAGGTTTTTCAGGTTGTGAGGCAATCATCGTAAGTGGAGAGGTAAGTGATTTCTTAACATATCGAATGCCTATTGGTGTTCTTGTAACCATTCGAACTTGTGATTCCCTTTTAGCAGTGTCCCAAAGGAAAATGTTATCTCAGTAAGGACTGGAATAAACCTCCTGAGGTATGACACTTTGCCTAGGAATTTCTTCAAGGCTTTTTGAGAGTGTGGCAGTGGCATCTCCATAATTGACTTCATCCCCATTTACTTCAATCCCCGGTTGGTGTACTAAAAAGCCAAGGAACTTGCCTACGGTAATACAGAAGACACACTTGAGAGGGTTCATCTTTAAGTAGAATTTTCGGCAACGTTGAAAAACTTTTTCCAAATCACAGAGGTGTCAGCTTGCCTCAGTAGACTTTACCACCAGATCATCTACATACACTTCCACTTCATGATGTAACATGTCATGGAACATCGTAGTCATACCCCGTTGATAAGTTGCCCCTGTATTTTTCAAGCCAAAGGGCATAACAGTTTAGAAAAAAAAATTCCCAAGGGCATTCTGAAAGCTGTCTTTTCTGCGTCTTCTAGTGCCATTTTGATCTGGTTATAGCCACTGAACCCGTCCATGAAGGAGAACATCTAATGGCCCATAGTAGAATCGAAAAGTGTGTCAACATGGGGTAATGGAAACTCATCTTTCGGGTAGGCCTTGTTCAGCTCGCGAAAGTCTACATAGACCCTGATCTGTCCATTCTTCTTATTCACAGGCACAATATTTGCTAACTAAGTTGGGTACTGTATAGGCTCATTGAACTTGGCCCTCTGTAACTTTTCTACCTCCTCCTTAGTCTTTTCCTCAAGATCAGGGCGATACTTTCGGGCATGCTGCTTTATTGGCTTAGAGTTGGGAAAAGTGTTAAGGTGATGAGTGATAAGGGATGGGTCAAGACCAAGCATCTCTTCGTATGTCTAAGCAAAGATGTCACTATACCGCTTCAACAGTGTTATGAATTCTGGCTTAACTGTTGGAGCCAATGCATCGCTGATAAACATGGGCTTGCTCTACCCTGGTAAGTCGCCGAGGTTTACCTCAGCAAGTACTTCTTGCTGCGGCTTGGGTCTATCTTGCATGCATTCAGCGGCGGGTTCAGGAGTCCCCACCAACCCTTCTTGGGACTCATCACCATCACATTTATTTGTCTCTGGGCCATCCTCCCAAGGTATGAAGTTTGGCCCCCAAGACCGTCATAGGTAGTAAACTATCTTGCCGCCCTCGTGCACCTTGACAATCTTAGGTGGAGGACTTGTGGACTTGCTGCTCCTCTTCTGCCCACTACTTTCTAGAACAGCCAATGCATCTTGAATGTCTTCCCACTTCAGTAACTTTACCCCTGCAACTTTACTAATCCTTGGAGTTTCATCCGTTGACAGCTCAGTAAAGAAAACTGCATCAGACTAGTGGGCCTCCTCTATCCCAAATGGCTTGTTAGATGCATTTATGGTCACTGTGCGCTTTCCCAACTTTGCCTTGACACGTTGGTGATAACTCGACGGAATAGTGCCATATTGATGCATCCAAGCTCTGCCAAGTATCGTGTGGTAATTGTGTCCGCTTCAATCACATGGAACTTAGTTACGGAGCGGATCTCGCCAACTATGCTCTGTCTGCTTCTGAAAAGGTAATAGCCAGATAGTCTTCCGGAATACGCTAAGGCACATATTCCTTAGCCTTAGCAACTTCAGAGTGGTGCACTTCAAAGATGTTGATGAGGGCTTTTGTTGTTTCCAACCTGGTGGTTTATCTCAGCCCTAACTAGTCAAAGAAGGTACGAAACTTAACAGAGTTTTGCAAGGCTTGAGCATGGGTGTCCTCTGTGAGTTTTGCCTCTGCCGATACTATCTCAAGGAGCTGACTCGTGGCGATTTCTTCCAACTCATCATAGTAGGACGCAATGTTTACTTGATCGTAGATAGGCCCAAGATACCCTATCATGTGTACATTTTTCCCCTTCTCCTTGTGGTTAGGATAAGGGTCCTTTCTCACATCGCAGTTATCGGCATCCTTGAACTTCAGCTCATTCGCGGTAACTTTCTTCTTAAAAATACTTTTCAAAGTCCAACAGTCCCTTATAGGGTGTTTAGTGGCTCTATGGTAGATACAATAATCTGGGCTCTTTTTGTCCTTCTTGGTTAGGGAAACATCAACCGGAGGTAAAGTAAGTTCACCATCGGCTACCCATTCTTTAACCAAGGCTTTAACATTCTGAAGGTTGCAAGGATATGGGTTTCTATCCTCATAACTTTTCCTCTTTCGAGTGGCTCCCTCATGTAGAGGTTACCGTAGCAACTCTGCTACTGTGGGAGTAGCGGTGACTGTCACGAGATAGCTCAAGTATACAAAATAGCTCAAGTATGCAATATGAGGCTAATTTAGCAAAGCATGCCAAATGCAATGCAACCTAAATATGCAAATATGCAATGTGCCAAACATGCAAGATGCAATACAATGCAACCTATCATGCAAACTAAGTTAATGTCACATGAACATGCCAAATATGCAACAAGGATATGTAATGTAACTAGCTAAACAACATGCAAACATGCAATCATGAAATAATGCAAGCATGCAACCAAAGTAAAGCAACATGTCAAACATGCAACTATATACAGAGATGGACTTATACCGAAATGGGAAGACCTCAGCCCATCCCAAAACAGTGGCCAAAACAAACAAACCAAGGTGCCAAAAGTGAAGGCATACATGCACACACGTAGGTCCATAAGCTAGGCCACAATGTACAATTCTCAAACATGAGCAAGATGTGATAATCATAAGGAAATGACAATGCATTAAGCTCTGAAAACATGTCAAGAGGAGTGCCAAACCAAAGGCACAAGTGAAGTGAAGCATGCAAAGGAGCCTAACACTTGGGACTAACAAAAGGGTTCAAACCATGACCACATCAAACGAACCCCAAAGGGTCAAGAGGACTTGGGACATTCCTAGGGGGGGGACCAAAACATGGCTGGAACATACATGAGATAGGGCCAAGAATATGCTAGAAAATGAGCACAAAACAAAGGACATTTGAGGCAACAAAGAGAGCATTGCTCTACACCTACCACAACCAAACATGGCATGGATTATTCAATGCAAAAGAGAGTTTTAACATGCAAAGAGGAGCCCCAAAACCCACTGATATGGCAGCTAAAGGACTCAAACCAAAAGGCATACACAATGACTCATTTTAAGGCACAAAAAGGACACCTCTTCAAAGCATGGAAAGGATGATGAATGCAAGCATACAAGCATGGATTATGGACTGAAATAGCTTGGGAAATAATTCCAAATCACTGAAACAACTCAACTAAAGCATGCTTATGACTCACACACTCAAGGCTAACAAGCCGAAATGGAAAGAGGCTATACAAAGCATGGAAAACATGGCTAAGACAACCAAAGTCAGACCTTAAGCATGGAAAAACATGACTAAAAACTTCACAAAGCTAAGCCAAAACATGCAAGCATGGTGGTCCAAATGCAAGATGCATGTTATGACAATAAAAAAGATTACAAAGCAAGTGTATTGTGCATGCAATGGACTATCAATCCGACCAAAAACAGAGGTATAATACAACTAAATAACACTAAAAAACTCTAAAATGGAGCCAAGTAAAGTCAAGCAAACATGCTACCTTTATGAGCCAAAAACACAAGCAAATGAAACACAAAGGGAGAGGGGTGTCCCTCCCCTATGCAAGACCTCAAAACCCCTTCACCACCACTGAAAATCCTCTGGATTTTAGTGGTGAGAAGGACAATACACGAAAGTTCCCAAAGCTCAACAAAGAAGGCACAAAAGAGGCCAAACAAGGCCTAAGAGGGGGAGGTCGACCCCAAACACAAAAATGACCTTAATGAAACATCTTAAACATGAAAAATCAGAACTTTTATCAGTTATACGCAAAGCTCAAAACAGCATGCAAAGTAGGTTAAAAGCTAGTGCAAGAATGGAGAATATAAAGCAATAGTGCTCACCCTTGAAGAACACTTCAAGAACCAAAACTCCAGCCCCCTTTTCTGATCAAAACCAACTCAAAAGCTCCAAGAACAACCTCTCAACACCTTAATAACCAAGGTATGGTGTAACACTAGGTGTCTTAGTGCAAAACTAAGAACAAAGCTCACTTTAAGTCTCTCTAACACACACAAATGTAGAGAGAGGGAGATATAGAGAGAGAGTGATATATCAGCTCTATCTCTGAGTTTTTTTTAACCTTTGAAATAGAAGGAGAGGCTCTCTTTTTATAGACATGGCAAGGGCTCAAGTCTTCTAAGAGAAGCTAAAGCAAAAGGGGTCAAGCTTCCTTAAGAAGCTAGGCCAAAGGTTCAAGCTTCTTAAGGAAGCTAAGGCAAAGGGTCAAGCTTCTTGAGGAAGCTAAGAGGGTCCAAGCTTCCTCAAGAAGCTAGGGCAAAAGGGTGCAAAGGGTGCAAATCCTCCATACACGTGTATGGAGGATAGGTCTGTGCACTCCAACTGGCACAGCTGGCATGCATAATGCCCAAAAAGGACAAAAAAGAAGTCCCGGCTAGAAAATATGGCCGATTGACCAACACAAAGGCCGGTCGACCATCAAAGGGGCCGATCGGCCAAATATTTGGCCGATGGCAAAAACACATGGCCGGTGGTCTCATGCCATAGCCGGTGGGTTTCAGGGATGGCTAAAAAGCCTCTTCCCGCCCTCAGAAGCACAAAACACAAGTCCTTGGTTCAAAACCAAGCACAAAGCAGTCAAGTTAAGAGATCTTGAGGCAAGGCGCGTAGCCGAGTCCTCCGAGAACTCAAAACAAACACAAACATGGATGATCATCGAGTGTTCAAATGATGACATCCAAGTCTTGAGGATGGTTAAAAATGGGGTGTCTACAATTGCCCCTCCTTGACAGAACTCGAAAGTCATAAGATGACGGGAGTGAATGTCAAAGCTCAGAGATGACCCATTTTTGACAAGGCCGAAGACTTGGACAAAGCATACAAGCTACAAATAAAGGTATGTGCCCGAAGGCGGGGGCAAAATGCAAAACAATGCACAAAGCCGATCATAACTCATGATCATGCAAAGAAAACTGTAACGAGGCATAACATGCAACAGTCTTAAGCCAGCATAAATCAAACTACATTACAATACAGAGTGGGTGTAAGAGAATTATGTAATTCTCGCTACGTTTGATGCGGAGAATATCATACCTGTGCGGTTCGTCTGGTCGCGCCAGCTTCAAATGAATCGTACATACGATATCGTGCCTGAACGGGAAAGAAAACTTAACAAGCACAACACCGTTAGCAACATGCATAACAATGCAAGTGAAAAGTGCGTGACAACGCACGGGAAGGGTGCAAGACAATGCAATCGAAACAAGCATGACAATGCAAAGAGGGCATGCGCAACAACACAAGCCGAGTGGGATGCATAACAATGCAGTTTGAAATAAGCATAACAATACGAGAAGGTGCATAAACACATGTAAGTAAAGCATATGCGGCAACGCATACAATGTGTGAAGCAGGAATTGAAATATACACATGTAAGCAAAGCATGCAGTAACGCATGCAATGTGTAAAGCAGGAATGAACACATATAAGTAAAGCATGCAGTAACGCATGCAATGTGTAACCTCCTGTAAGATGCATAAACACATATAAGTAAAGCACACGCAGAAACGCATGCAATGTGTAAAGCAAGCAAGGTATGAACACATGTAAGTAAAGTACACACGAAAACGTATACAATGTGTAACCACCTGAAAGATACATATACACATGTAAGTAAAGCATGCAGTAACGCATGCAATGTGTATAGCAGGAATGAACACATATAAGTAAAGCATGCAGTAGCGCATGCAAGGTGTAACCTCCTATAAGATGCATAAACACATATAAGTAAAGTACACGCAGAAACGCATGCAATGTGTAAAGCAAGCAAGGTATGAACACATGTAAGTAAAGTACACGCGAAAACGCATACAATGTGTAACCACCTGAAAGTTACATATACACATGTAAGTAAAGCATGCAGTAACGCATGCCATGTGTATAAAAAGAAAAAAGGGGGCATATTCAACTGAAGCATGGTAAAGGCACGTTATTCATGATGCTAAGATGCAAATTCAGAACAAGACAAGGCATTGTGTAATGCGAGACGCGTAACGAGCGTGACAATTACAGTCGAAACAAAACAATGCAATACCACATGTTTAAAGCGATTTGCGGAATCCGCAAGGCATATAAAAGGATACGAGGAAGGATACTCATTGCGCGCACTGAGCATCGCACATAGAAGACATGGCTCGAGGTCAACACGAAGGCCAGTTAATGTTAAAAAATGCACCTTCTTGCACTGTCTCGAGTGATGAAGGTGCCAAACCATATAATTGATCCGAACAAGGGCGCGGGAGGTGCATCGACCACAAGGGGAGGCCACCGGTATTAACCCAAACACTCTGCTGCCTTTCTCCCCTTTTGCTTTACTTTCCTTTTTACTGGTAGTTTAAGCACATTATACTGCCTCAGGCAGATCTTACTTTTTCAAAACTGTGTATATTTTTTGCAAAAGACATGATGGAAATGAAACGGCTATTTTGGTCCAAAAAGGTGTTACACTTGTACTTTTCATGCATCGCATCGCATTACACAACAATGTAAATGAGGTTTGAATCTTTATTTGAAAAGTAAGCGTTTGCCTCGTAATAATCACGTAGTGAGCTGACTTACGACAAAAACAACTCGATAAGCAAAACAAAGAACTCGATAAGCTAACCAAGTGTAAATATAACTCGATAAGCAAAGCAAAAACTTAAAGAATGTGAAATGCAACTCGATAATCAAATGTACAACCACTCGATAAACAAATAGACACGACTTCACAAAATCACCACCGGAAGACATTGGGGAGGGTTCCGACAATAATTCCTCAACATATTCAACTTCTAAACAGCTAATGGAACAAGAGGGAAGGCCATCGGCCATAGGGAAGGGCCATCGGCCATAATAAATTGCCATCGGCCAATAGTGGTGGTCGGTCGGCACTATTTTTGGCCGGTCAGCCATAAATGGCAAGAACCACCAGAATGCTGACAGCTGTCTTCCACTCACACCTTATCCCCTATAAAAAGCCTCAACTTCGTAGTTTTTTTCAATTCAACACTGATTTGCTCCAAATGGAAGAGTTTCTTGCCCAAAATCTCATAGCTTGGATTGCCAAATTGGATGGCTCGGAAAGGCTGAATTTCTGGGGCTTCGGCATAAACACACTATTCACTTTGAGTCGTACTCTGCTGCACTTTCCGTTCCTCCATGTCGCGGCAAGGTTTTGGAATCCGGTAACACATGTCTTTAGCTTTGGCGGGCAAGAGGTATGTCCTACCTTCGAAGATTTCCAAGTTTTGATGGAATCCGAGCACAACGAAGAAATCTTGCCCCAACTTCGCTTCGGCCACACCCAAGCTTTAGGGCGAATGTGTGGGCTCACGATGCATGACGCTCGATCTTCGATTGGTGACAGAATGCTGGATGTTCCGAGTTTGATTTGCCAGTTTTCTGATGCCGGTGACCGCGGCGACCATCATTGGCAAGGTTTTCGGCGACACGCCCTTTGTTTGTGCATGTTATCTCATTTCTTGCTTGCCTCGGGCTCCGGAGATCTAGTGTTCAGTTGATCGAGGTTGCCCAAGGCTTGAAGGAGGGCAAGAGCTGCATTGCCATGATATTGGCCGAGACATTGATGGGCTTGGACGCTTTCCATCGCCGGGAGACGACCAGATTTACGGGGAGTCCACTATTGCTACAGGTAATGTTTTCCACCCAATCTCATATATGTATTGCTCACATCACTCGGCCCTCAGGCTCGGTTTTTTGCACAAAACCCTTTTCTCACTTTTCTCTCATCGTACATCTCTCTATTCTTTATTCTCTCATTTTTCATCCCTTCCCAGGTGTGGTTAATGGACAAGTTGCAGGTTGTGGACTCTTGCCCAGCATACTCAGCTCGTGGCTATTTCTTCCGGTAATGCCTAGTCGATGCCCTTGATGAGGGATGGTGGTTCGATTGGATGTGCAGCTTGTCCACAAACCGCATTGCTTGGCGGTGCCCTTGGCTCAACCTACCGGCAATGAGTTACAACATGTCCCGGCAGACTGGGATTCAATTGATTGGCTTAACTCACTGTGTGTTCTACTTCCCATTCCGGTTCCAGCGCCAGTTCGGCCATGATCAGACTTGCCCGCTAGAAGGGATAGAGTACCTAGCTCCATTTTCGGTCCGAGGCGTACAACTTGCTCGATATGCCACGGCATGGGAAACTAGAGAGCTCTTGGCCCTTGCTCCCACTTTCAGTTGCACCTTGTCTGATGAGTGCATAGATTGGCTCAATGAAGAGGCACAGATTGGGCCCAGCTTGGCATCAGAGGCTTCGACCAGCTCTGGGAGGGAGCGCAGGAACACCTGACTTATCTATGCCCTGGATTTATTACTTTATTAGTACTTTCAAGTTTTCTTTATGAATGTAATAAAAAGCAACTTCAATTTGTATGCAAGAGCAGGAGAACTCTGTATTGAAATCAATGAAATTGAAGGTTGTGGGTACTGAAAATTTTCCGCTTTGGTCCAAAACAGGTCTAAGTTGTAAAAAGATTAATTTGAACAAAGTCAACTTTTATCAAAACTTTTCCAAACCATTTTCGATATGGATCAGAACTGGACATGCCTGAGATTTGTCATTGAGATGCACAACCCCAGATCCCAGCAACTGGAAAGTTGCTCCTAGTCTGAATAGCACTGTACCGGAGATCACCACCGGGGCTCTTGAATGCTGAACAGACAAAGATGACCAAGATGATCAAATGGACAAAGTTGATCGGGGAAAAGTTTATGGCTGAACTTCAGGATAAAGTTGCCTATGTATCCCAAAGATGGGAATCAAGCCTTATGTAGTTCAGGCTTAAGTTCACTCGAGTATTTTTACTCTCTTTTTACGCTCTAACTTTTGCCAAGGCCGCCCTTTTCGGGTTTTCAACCTTGCGAGCTCCGTTTTTATAATTTCTAATTTTTCATGCTCTACCT